>NC_053432.1:47895485-47998662 GCF_007990345.1 Gossypium hirsutum
CTATAAACTCACAAATTACTGGTACTGATTCAATCTTCGACTCAGACACTTGAGTATTTAGCACAAAAGCTAGATAAGCCTCATACCCTTTTCTCAAATATTTTTCAGCGGTCAAAGACGATATTACCACAAGCGATTTATCCAAGTCACCTGGTCCAACCCGAAGAATAATCCCATCTTCACACTTTAACTCAATAATTTTCTTCCCACAGTCCACTACAACACTATGAGAAGTCAACCAATCCATCCCAAGGATTACATAAAACTCATTGAATGGCAATAACATTAATTTAGCCAGAAAACAATGACCTCTAATTATCAAAGGACAATTCCTACATACTTGGTCAACTAGCACATGTCTACCTAAAGGGTTGGATACTTTTATCACAAACTCAATGGACTCTACTATCATATTTATGCGGGGTATCAAATCCATAAAAATATAAGAGTGGGTAGACCCCAGATCAATCAAAGCAACAACAGATATATCGTGAATAGAATAGGTACCTGTGATCACGTCAGGAGACTCTGCCTCTTCATGGGCATAGATAGCATAAGTCCTCACAGGAGCTCTGCCCTTGGACCTCGCCATAGCATCTCTAGTCGCACCTTTACTTCTAGCTCCACTTTTCGGGTTCTTTTGTGGTCTGCCTCTCAAAGGAGCACTACTCGCCCTCACATCTTGTTTTTTCTCTTTGTATCAATTTCGGGGCAATCTCGAATAAAGTGGTCTAATGATCCACACCTGAAACAACCTCTTTCGTTCACTCAGAACTCGCCTAAATGGCATCTACCACACTGTGGACACTCCGATCTATTTGGTCGGACGCTGTCGACACTCGCGACTGAAGTGGTCTGAGCTCTCGATCTCGTGTTCTGCTTGTTCTTGTCTCTACTTGGAAATCCTACTGAAGATTTCGATCGGGTAGTAAATTCTTTGGATCTCTTAGATGAGGACTGATGTGCTTTCCCCATCTGTCTTTTCCTTAAGTCCCGTTACTCAATGGCATGTATAGCTAGACTCATACTCTAGCTATTATTCCTAGAACCAACTAAATCATGCTCTGATACTAATAAATGTAACACCCCTCGCTCGTATCCGACACCAGGACAGGGTTCGAGGTGCTACTGGACTTAATTCAAGCATACACATATAAATCGGGCCATAAAATTTCTTTTAACTTAAAACTTCTCGTTCACATGCATTATGTCCTTTAAACAGGCTCACAAAGCCCAAAATATACATTAGAGACGGTTCGGGACTAACCGAGAACTTGAGAAAAATTTGAAAAATTCATGCTTTAGAGCTCCATACGCCCGTATGGCTTGGGTCACGCCCGTGCCCTTAGCCTGTGTGCAACACTGACTTTAAAACACGGCCATGACACACGCCCATGTACAACACTAACTTTAAAACACGGCCATGACACACACCTGTGTGGCCTACCCGTGTACTAAACTGACTTAAAATTTTAAGTGCAGGGGACGCATGGCCATAACACACACCTATGGGAGTGAGCCGTGTGCCACACACGGTCTAGACGCATGCCCGTGTGCCTTGCCCGTGTGGATAAAAAGGAGGCCATTCTTCCAACCCATTTTGTCACCCATTTAACACAACCTACACAAGGTCATTTCAACATACTAATTTCACCACAATAGACATCAATTCATCCATAGAAAGAACATTTTATGCATTTGCCAAAATGAATAATAGCCATTATTCTAGGCTTGATACAAAATGAAGGGCTTTTGACTTAAGCCAAAGTACATAACCAATTTTTCATTAAAACAAACATCCTAGTCTAGCCCTATACATGGCATACTCGAAAGAAGATTTATACTATACCAAGTGCTTCGATTGATAGTGTGATCGATATCTCTGACTTCAAGGGATCCTTGAGCTAATTAAGCGGCACTGAAAGAAAAGGAAAAGGAAAGAGAGTAAGCGTAAAGCTTAGTAAGTTGCACATAAATAAATATACAATAACAATTTCACCATTAGTCATCATACTCATAGCTCAAAGGTAAGAATAAACTTGACTTACTCATTACCGTCTACTCAAATCACATTTTCTAATTTGAGCTCATTACTCATGCATACCAAATAGGTACCTGTACCACTCACAACATTATTATACTTTCCTTATTAAATCACTTTCGTAATCTTAAATTCGAGCCTTTTGGAATATTACCGGATATTCTATAAGCCTTAAACATGGGATAAGTTGCCGATGTAATGTCCCAGACATGGTCTCACACAGGCTATCATCATCGAGGTCGATGCCATGTCCCAGACATGGTCCTATACTAGCTCTCGTATATACGTGTTCATGCATGTCCTGAACATGTCTTACACTAGCATGACTCTTAGCCAATGCATGTCCCAGACACGTCTTACACTGGCTATCATCATCGAGGCCGATGCATGTCTCAGACATGTCTTACACTTGCACTCATCTCTACGCTGATGCCATGTCCCAGACATGGTCTTACACTGGCACTCATAATGTGGCCGATTCATGTCCTAGATATTTCTTACACTAGCATACAAGAAATCCGAATGTTATGGCATGAATATCCGATTTGTTTCCTAGGGTCCAAACTAGATCTTTCTACTATCTCAATCATTAATATGTATTCTCAGTTCCCAATCTAGCAATTCATACTATATCAACTCAAAGACAATTCGAATACATACATTAACAATGTAGTTGTATTATTTACATACAACTTACCTCAGGTTACAAAATGTACTCGACTAGTTGGTTTAGTTGATTTGCTTGGATTTCCCCAGTCTAGGTTTGGATTTGGCAATTCTTGATCTATTATAAAAATTATGCTCTCATTTAGTCACTAAACACAATTAGGCAATCTAAAATTCACATCTTAGGTAAAATGACTATTTTGCCCCTAAACCTTGGCAAAATGACCATTTTGCCCCTAAGCTTGAAATTTAATTTTTATTGAATTTCTTCGCATATTAGGCCTAGCTGACCCTTTTACTTTTATAGTGTCACCAAATTCTCACTATTTCAACTCTTATCACCTAATTTCACAGACTTTATAAAATGGTCCTATAAGGGTTTTCATGAGAAGTTCTTCCACAAAAGTTGTCTATTACACAACTAAGACTCATTTTCTTCCATAAACACTCAGCAAACATTACAAATATTTTCATGGTCAAACCCTAAACTTTCAACCATTTTGCAAAATAGACCTCTCATTAGAAAGCCTATGCTTCAAGGAGTCCAAAAATGTAAAAAATCATTAAGAGAAACTTTCAAAATCACTTACTTGAGAGGCTTAATGTTGCTAAAATTTTTGAAGCTTTCAAAACCCCATTCCTTTCTGAAAATTTTGGTGGAGGAAGAAGATGGAAAGGGATGATATCATCCTCCTTTCATCTATCTCTATTTTAGTCAAAATAAGTCACATAACCCACCTAATTTAAAATTTTGTCTCCTCTTGACCCTATGGCCGGCTATGGTCCTTTAAAAAGGGTCTAATTACTCTTTAAAAGCCCTAAATTAGTTCTCTAGCTAATTGATACATTTGGGTACTAAAATGCAACTTTTGCCTTTTATGCGATTTCGTCTTTTCTCGCAATTGGGCTCAAAAACATTAAAATTAGCTCCCAATATTTCTCATGCACTACTAATCGTACTATAACCTCATGATAATAAAAATAATTTTCCCAAATTCAGATTTATGGTCCCGAGACCACTGTTCTGACTAGGCCCTAAATCAAGCTGTTACACGTATGCTCATTGAGCCACTCACGGGTCTGTACACAAAGTCAGTACCCGAACCCACGTTACCTATAGCATTTATCTCATGAACTCAAACTCAACTCATGAGTTCAGACCACATAATTTTCATAACATGCCCCTTTGTATCCTATGCTATGTCTAAGGTTCAACGGGACTTCATATCTAATCGAATAGCATCACATTTGCTCACATTGTAATTTACTTGCATAACATTTCAGTTAAACATTCATGGCAACAATTAGAATTTATATACATAACAAAAATAAGCTAATTACACATCTATATTATTAAAATATACCAAAATAAGCTTCAATAACACATTATTTACATATGTACTTACCTCGATACAAAATGATGAAGACGAGCTTAATCTCCGTAAACTTTGTTCTTACCCCAATAAGGACCCGAATCACGTTTCTCTTTATCTAAATTAATAAAATTCATTTACTTCATCGGCATATCAATTTAAACACCCGAAAGTTCATAATTAGGCAAAATGACTATTTTGCCTCTAGACTTTCACAAAATAACCACTTTACCCCTATGCTCAAATATTGATTTTTATTGAATTTCTTCATATTATAAGCCTAACCGAACCCCTTTTACTCTTATAGTAATCCAAAATTTCCACTATTTCACACATTTATCATCTATTTTACAACTCATGTAAAATAGTCCCTATTAGGGTTTTCATGAGAAATCCATTCACAAAAGTTGTTTATTACTCACCAAAGGATCATTTTCTTCCATGAAAATTCAGAAAACAACCTAAATTCTCTCATAAAAAAACCTATACCTTCAACCATTTTGCAAAATAGTCCACTCATTTAAAGGCTCTTGCTTCAAAGGGTCCGAAATGTAAAAATCATAAAAAGTCATGAAAACCACTTACTTGTGCACCCTTAAAGTAGCTGAAATTTTCAAGCTTCAAAAACCCCTCTAATGGCCAATTTTTTGGCAAGAAGAAAGAGTGAAAAAAAGATGAAACCTTTTGTTGTTTTATTTTATTTAAAACTAGTCAAAATTGGTGACCAAAACACCACCTAATTTTGACTTTCCTATCAATTTGTCCCCCCATGGCTGGCCACCCTATTCTATAAGGGTATAATTGCACTTTAAGGGCCCCAATTTAGGTTCTTTAGCTAATTGAAACTCTTATCTAACAAAATAGGACTTTTGCACTTTATACGATTTAGACCTTTTCACAATTAGGCAAGCAATCACTAAAATTAATTCAACAAAATTTTCATGTACTTATCTAATCATGCTACCATACATAAAATAATATTTAAAATAATTTTCTCGACCTCATTCTAATGGTTCTAAAATCACTATTTCGACAACCCCAAAATCAGGCTGTTACAATTTTCCCCCTTTAAGGATTTTCGTCCTCGAAAATCTTACCGCTAAAAAGGTTTGGGTATTGGCTTTTCATGATCTTTTTGGGCTCCCATGTGGTCTCTTCAACCCCATGTCGTTGCCATAATACTTTCACAAGGGGAACGCTCTTATTTCTCAGTTACTTAACCTCTCGACCTAGGATCTTCATAGGTTCCTCATCATAAGACATATCCGGATGAATCTCAACCTCTGTTGGTGCAATCACATGTGAAGGGTCTGATCTATACCGACGTAGCATGGACACATGGAACACATCGTGAATCTTTTCCAATTCGGGTGGTAAGGCCAATCGATAGGCAACTAGCCTTACTCTCTCGGTAACTTCATAGGGTCCTACAAAACAAGGACTCAACTTGCCTCTTCTACCAACTCTGATAACTTTTCTCCACAGAGATACTTTCAAAAACACTCGATCGCCAACTTGAAATTCGATCTCTTTCCGTTTCAAATCTGCATAGGATTTCTGCCTATCTTAGGCGGCCTTCAAATAGTCGCAAATCACTTTAACTTTCTCTTCAGTCTCCTTGACTAGATCGACCCCGTGAATCTGACTCTCTCTGAGCTCGGTCTAATATAAGGCCATTCGACACTTTCGCCCATATAAAGCCTCATAAGGGGCCATCTTCAAACTCGAATGATAGCTATTATTATAGGCGAATACAACCAATGATAAGTACCTTTCCCAACTACCTTGAAATTCGAGAACACAACACCGTAACATGTCTTCTAAAATTTGAATCACTTTTTCCGACTGACTGTCGGTTTGCAAGTGAAATGCCGTGCTAAAACTCAACTTTGTTCCCAATGGCTCTTGTAACTTTTTCCAAAACCTCGAGGTAAATCTCGGGTCCCTATCCGAAATAATCTATAAGGGCACCTCATGTAGTCTCACAATTTCTGAAATGTACAAGTCAGCCAATCTCTCAAAGGAGTAGCCAGTACGCACTAGTATAAAATGTACCGACTTTGTTAGCCTATCCACAATAACCCAAACAACATCCTTTTTCTTCGGGGTTACCGGAAAAGCCGTCACGAAATCCATAGTAATCCGATCCCACTTCCACTCGGGGACCGTGATAGGCTGAAGTAGACCTGAAGGTACTTGGTGTTCAGCCTTCACTTGCTGACACAAGACACTTGGAAACGAACTCTGAAATGACTCTTTTCATTCCTGGCCACCAATACATTTTCCTCAAATCGTTATACATTTTTGTACTCCAAGGGTGTATTGATAAAAAACCACTATGTGCCTCATCTAATATCTTTTGAACCAATTCAGTGTCCTTAGGAACACAAATCCTATCCTGGAATCTCAAGCAACAATCGGAACTGATCCAAAAATCCGATTCAACATCCGATTCGCACAGGGTTTTCTTGGATAGTAATTCACTATCACTCTTCTAAGCCTTAAAAATCTCTTAGGGAAACGTCGGTCTAGCTTTTAACTCTATTAGAACTGCACCATCCTCTGACAAGGTCAATTGGGCATTCATTGCTCTCAAAGCAAACAATGATTTTCTACTTAATGCATCGGCGACCATGTTCGCTTTTCCCGGATGGTAATCTATAATCAACTCATAGTCTTTTAATAGTTCCAACCATCTACGTTGCCTTAGATTTAAATCCTTTTGTGTCATCAAGTACTTAAGACTTTTATGATCGGAGTATACATGGCATATCTCTCCGAAC
This sequence comes from Gossypium hirsutum, assembly GCF_007990345.1. Taxonomy (NCBI): domain Eukaryota; kingdom Viridiplantae; phylum Streptophyta; class Magnoliopsida; order Malvales; family Malvaceae; genus Gossypium; species Gossypium hirsutum. Next base: position 47,902,349 of record NC_053432.1, read on the forward strand.
AAATAATGTCGCCAGATCTCCAGAGCAAATACTATGACATCCAACTCTAGGTCATGTTTCGGATAGTTTTTCTCGTGAGGTTTCAATTGTCTCGAGGCATTAGCCACAACTTTGCCCTCTTGCATAAGTGCACATCCCAACCCATTCAAAAGAGCATCACTATAAATCATGAACTCTTTTCCTGATTCGGGTTGTACTAGTACAGGAGCCTTAATCAACAACATCTTCAACTTCCCGAAACTCTACTGACACTTATCTGGCCATTCAAACTTAACTCCTTTTTGAAGCAACCTTGTCATGGGAGTCGCAATCATAGAGAAGTCCTTTATAAATCACCTATAATAACTGGCCAACCCTAAAAAGCTCTTAACTTCAGTCACACTCTTTGGTGGTTTCCATTCAACAATAGTAAAAACTTTGCTGGGATCAACCCTAACACCGTTGGTCGAAACAATATGGCCCAAAAAACTAACTTCTCTAAGCCAAAACTCACTTTTACTAAATTTGGCATACAACTGATTGTCCCTCAGAGTCTACAAAATGGTTCTCAAGTGTTTGGCATGTTCTACCCTATCTCTAGAGTATATCAGGATGTCATCGATGAATACAACTACAAACTTATCTAGATATGGCCGAAATACTCTATTCATTAAATCCATAAACACGGCGGGAGCATTTGTTAAGCTAAAAGGCATGACGAGAAACTCATAGTGGCCATACCGCATCCTAAAAGCAGTTTTAGGCACATATGCTTCTTTCACTGGTAGTTGATATAGCCAGATCTCAAGTATATCTTAGAAAACCATGCTGCTCCCTTTAGTTGGTCAAACAAGTCGTCAATTTGCAGCAACGGGTATTTGTTATTGATAGTCCTCTTATTTAACTACCGGTAATCTATGCACAACCTCATAAATCCATCTTTCTTTTTCACAAATAACACCGGAACACCCCATGGTGAAATGCTTGGTCTCATGAAACCCTTGTCGGCCAATTCTTGTAACTGGGACTTTAGTTCTTTTAGCTCTGTCGAGGCCATCCGATACAAAGCAATCGAAATAGGCGTGGTCCCTGGCATTAGCTCTATACCAAATTCAACCTCTCTATTAGGGGGTAACCCAGACAATTCTTCCAGGAATACATCCATATATTCAGTTACAATCAATACTGACTCAGCCTTCAACTCCGATTCCTTAGTATTCATTACAAAAGCCAAATAAGCTTCACATCCTTTCCTCAAACACTTCTGGGCAGACATGGAGGATATCACCATAGGCAAGTTCGCTGGCTCACCTGATTCAACCCAAAGGGTTTCACCACTTTTACATCTTAATTTAATAGCCTTTCGTCTACAATTTACTACAGCATTATGGAATGTCAACCAGTCCATAACCAATATGATATCAAACTCATCGAATGGTAACAGCATCAAATCGGCCGGAAAACAATGACCTTTAGCTACTAAAGGACATTTCTTACATACTTTATTAACTATCACATGTTTGCCTAATGGGTTTGACACTTTAATCATAAATTTCATAGACTCAACAGGCATATTTGTGCTAGACACCAACTTCATTCACACATACGAATGAGTAGAACTAGGGTCAACCAAAGCAATAACAGTATTATCATAGAGAGAAAATGTACCGGTGATCACATCAGGAGAGGATGTATCTTCACTTGCACATATGGCATAGGATCTAGCAGGATTCTTGCTACCAACCCCAACTCCAACATTCTTCTAAGGTCTTCCACTAAAATTGGTGCCACTTGGCCTTGTATCAAACCTTACGGTAGTGTCTCTCGTCACATTCTTACTACCAACCCCAACTCCAACATTCTTCTGAGGTCTTCCATTAAAATTGGTGCCACTTGGCCTTGTATCAAACCTTACGGTAGTGTCTCTCGTCACATTCTTGCTACCAACCCTAACTCCAACATTCTTTTGAGGTCTTCCATTAAAATTGGTGCCACTTGGCCTTGTACTCTGAAATTTCTCTTTGTCAATCATTTCAAGGCAATCTTTAATAAAGTGGTCTTGAGAACCACATCAGAAACAGGATCCATCATTCATTCTACACTTGCCAAAATGATTTCGACCACAATGTTGCCATTTTGGTTTAGAAAATGTAACATTGCCCACGCTAGCAACTGATGTATCCGGAGACGTAAAATTCAAATCTTCTTTCCTACGATCTCGGTACGAATGTCCAGCTGATGCATGAAAACGAGAGTAGGAGTCTCTGGATTTCTTAAACTGTGATGGAAATTACTTGCTCGCATGTCTCTTCCTTACATCTCTAGTTTTCGCTTCGATTTTCTTCTTTTCCTTTATTAATTCTTCAGCTTTACAAGCCTGATCCACGAGTACTACGAACTCTGTCACCTCAAGGACACCCACTGACAGTCAATGTCCTTATTAAGTCCATCTTTAAACCTTTTACACATCTTGGCGTTGGAGGATACACACTTCTGAGCGTACTTACTAAGTCGAATGAACTCTCTTTCATATTCAGTGAAAGTCATGTGGCCTTGTTTCAAGTCAAGGAATTCCTTATTCTTTTGATCCATAAATCTTTCACTCATGTATTTTTTCGGAATTCCTCTTGGAAGAATTCCCATGTGACCCTTTCCTGAGGCACCACCAAAACTAACGTCTTCCACCAGTAGTATGCAGAGTCCCTCAACAAGGATATGGCACACTTCAAGCATTCTTCGGAAGTGCAAGATAATTCATCCAATACCCTGATGGTATTCTCAAGCCAGAATTCTGCCCTTTCAAGGTCATCATCCTTATTAGCACAGAACTCCTCGCCTCCATGCTTCTGGATCTTATCCATTGGAGGTCTATTCCGCCTCTCAAGGTCCATATCCTAAGGTACTATAGGGACAGGTTGAGGGATAGCTGGGGTGGAGGGGGTTGAGCATTCGGGTTCGCTCGGATGAACATCGTGTACCGCTCATTTATCATGTGAAGAAAGGCCTCTCAATCCCCTTCCCCTCCTCCCTGACTAATCGTGGAAGGTTGATTATTGGATGGCATCGGCTCTTCGACTGGGGCCGGTGTATTACTTTCTACGTCGTCTACCATAATTCGATCGGGATCCATTACTATATGGAAATACAACTTAAAAGATAAGGAGTCGTCACACTATCATAATTTATTTATGGCATGTATAGCTAGACTCGTACACACATTATGTTAGTCTGAGAATCCACTAAACCGTAACTCTGATACCACTAAATGTAACACCCCACACCCGTACCTCACGCCGGGTCAAAATATGGGGCATTACCTAACTTAAGCTCATTCATATAGACATTTTCATAACACCAAAACATGGTCAAATTAAAACTTTTTCAATTTTATTTATAAACTCCTTAGTGACAGCCTACTAAGCCCAAAACATCTATTGGAACCTATTCGAAAACAATTTGAGTGCTTTAAAGAACTCTAAAAATAACTCTAAACACAGGGACACACGCTCGCGTGGGAGGGGCAACACGCCCGTGTGACAATTCCACATGGTCGTGCTATTAGCCCTTGTGGCTTACACGGCCTTAGCAATACAAGGACACGTCTGTGTCCCATACCCGTGTGGAATTAATTCTACATGCACACCTACAGGGGTTTTTACATGGCCTGAAACACCCTCGTGTCTTTGACCCGGGTCCTTCATAAGGCCATGACACACCTGCGTCCTAGCCCGTGTGCAAAAACATAGACATTCTGCCTCTGACGTCAGCAATCCTTAAGGGCCACATAGCCAAGGCACATGTTCGTGTGCTAGGCCATGCCCTTCATACGGCTAAGACACATGGCCGTGTCTCTGCCCGTGTGTTTACTACCATGCATACTGACTTACAATTCTTATGTGCAGGGGACACATGGCCATATCACACGCCTATGTGGTGAATCGTGTGTCACACACGGCCTCGACACACGCCCGTGTGCCTACCAATGTAGACAAAATAAGGCTATTTACCAAGCCTTTTTGTCACCCTTACTTATGTATCCTGCACAAAAATCAATCTATACTAAGATAAGGGCAAATCACATAGCCAAAATAACCACAATGGACAACATTTCATTTATGCAATTTACTCATCCATGAAAATATCATCTTCTATTTATAAATCAAAATGAATATTGACCATCATCTATGGCCTTATACAAAATGAGTATATTCATCATATGAGCCAACACATTATGGCTAAATAACAAAACACTAAACAAAGACTCGAGTCCCTATACATGCCAAAAATTATAACAATGAAACTAGCTATACCAAGGTCTTGAGTGATAGTGTGATCAAAGCTTTTGATGTCACTGGATCCCCAATGCTAGCTTGGCGACACTATAAGGAATGAAATGAAATGAGGGTAAGCGTGGGAGCTTAGTAAGTACATATATGTAAATAAAGTATAATTATAAGAAAATCATATTCATCCCACGGTAGCTTGTCAGGGTTAAAAGATATATAAATCACTTAATGTATCTGTCTTACTCTTCTTTTCATTCATGTAAACTTAATACACCTAGTCCTTTACTCAAGTCCTAACCATGAGTTTGGTATACATACCTCATCAAAGTATTCACCAACTAAATCTTCAGGTTACCCGTTGAACTCTCGAAAGACATATGGATACACGAGGAATTTTTTCTTCTAAATGCCATATAAGAAATCAGGGCTACCTCGTGCTATGAAACGCTCACATTTGAGCTATTCACGGGCCTTTTTATCAACTCAGGACCTGGACCATGTAGCTATCATGTAACGTATGCTCATTGAGCCACTCACGAGTTTGTAAACAAAGTCAGTGCCTGGACTGTAACACCCCTAACCCATAATCGTCACCAGAATATGTTAAGAGGCATTACCAGACTCATAACACAGACCAAAACCATCAAATAACAAATATCCTATCATTTCAATAAACATAGTTCATTCATATTCAACGTGAACTTTAAACGATCGTACGAAGTCTAAAACATGCTTTCAGGATCAATTCGATAACATATGAAAGTTTCAGAACTTAAACAAATTTTCAACTTTTAAAAGGTCTCACGCCCATGTGAACAGGTCGTGTGCCTCACACGGTCTTAAACACGCCCGTGTGCCTTGGCCGTGGCCGAGTCTAACTTGGGCCATATGGCTAGCCACACGCCCATATGCGTTAGCCATGTTCGGGCCTGACTTACAATTGTAGGGTACCCCAGGGGACATACGACCGTTCAACATAGCTGTGTGTCGCACACGGCTGAGACACACGCCCGTGTCTCTGCCCGTGTGGACAAAAATAAGCCATTTGAATAGCTAATTTGCCACCCCAAATTTAGGTCAACCTACAAGCAAAGAAACAAGCATATATGCATCACCATTTCAGCCAATTTTATGCTAAAACATTCATCATTTATATCATAACAATATCAACCGTTTTCCTACTTATAAACCTTACCAATTCATGCCAACATAAGATAAGATCATACCAAAACAATTCCTTCCATACATCATTCAATCTCAAACTAAACTTACCAAAACTTATCTATTATAACAAACCACAATTACATATTCACATCACATACCATAAGCCATTATCAATTATGAGATTAAACACCCTAGCCAAATCACATGGCTAAGTATATACATCACAAAACATGATCCCACAACCACTAGCCTATACATGCCATACTTTAAAAATATACATTTTCAAAAGTAGAAAAATGAGGTTCGATAGTGTGGTGACGATCCTTGACGATCCCTAAGCTTGCAGTAGCATTGATATCTATAAAACAATGCAAACATACACAAAGTAAGCTTTCAAAAGCTTAGTAAGCTTGTACCAAAAACATCAACAGTACAAAAAATATGAAACATCAACACATAAGTACTTATATATTCTCAACTCATTCATCAAGTCCATGCCAATATCATCCATATGTTTATACCAAATTCACTAAACTTTTTATGCATTATACCATCTACCACATAGGTATTATACTTACCTGAACATTGTTGTATTCATTCATTTTCAATCTCACCTCTTATTCAGATATTTAAAAGTTTTCTGAAGATCACCAATGCTTTAATCATCCACACACTTAGTGCCTTTAAGGTTAGCCAAAGCTATAATAATTTCGCACACTTATTTCCATCTCAAGTAATCGAATCTATTTCGGTATCGCACACTTAATGCCTCATATAGACGAAGCTAGTTTAAATCGCACACTTAGTGCCAAATACCCTTGGTGTATCAACTTGTTCATCCAAATCAAATATATATACAATCTAGGTATAATCAAAAGAGCAAAATATACTTATAACATCATGTTTTACGTACGAACTTACCTCGTACTCTGAATTGTCGACTCAGACTGTTTATTCTACAATCTTCAACTTCCCTCGGTCTAAGTCTAAATTCCTATTTTCTTGATCTATATGTATTCAAAATTAACCCTTTTATTCACTAAATCATTCAAAACAATCCATAGACACATATTTAGGGCATTTTGCAGACTAGCCCTCAGATTTTTACATTTTGACACTTTAGTCCCTAATTCACAAAATCACAAAACACACATAATTTGCTTTTAAAAAAGCTTAGCTGAATTTTCATAGCTCTCATATCAGTCCACACATTTCATTTATTTCACATTTTAGTCCCTCAAAATAACATTTTCACGATTTAGCCCATTTTACTCAAAATCACCAAAAAATCAAAGACAACATATGTTAACACAAAACATATATTTCATAATTCATCAACTAACATCAAAAAGCTCATTGTTTCATCAATGGCTTATCTCCAAATCATCAACAAATTCAAAAACTAAGACATGGGCTAGATAGTGCTCGAAACAACGATTACAAAAACGTAGAAATTATTAAAAATCGAACAAAACTCATACCTTAATCAAGGAATGAAATGGCCAAACCCTAGGTGTTCTTTTTATTTTATTTTCTTTGCTATTTTCGGCTATGGAACATGAAAAATAGCCAATTTCATGCTTTGGTTTTATTAAACATATACTAATTCATCTTTTACCATTTTTCCCTTAGCTTTATAATATTTAAAACGTTAATAACAAGGCCATTAATGTCCACTCATAAGTCCAATGGTCAAATAACAACAGAAGGACCTCTCACTTAGTAAGCCAAGTCAAATAGGCACTTTTAACAAACAACAGGAAACTTTTATATTTTACGCGATTAGGTCCTTTTATCAAATTGAGCACACAAATAACCAAATTTTTATACGAAACTTTCAAACATGCTAATTCACATATCATAAGCATGGAAAATAATATTTAAACATTTTTTACTCAGATTTGTGGTCCCAAAACCACTATTCTGACTAGGGTCTAAACCGGACTGTTACACGGACCCAGGTTACCTGTAGCATTTATCTCATGAACTCAGACTCAACTCATGAGTTCAGACCACATAATTTTCATAACATGCCCCTTTGTATCCTATGTTATGGCTAAGGTTCAATGGGACTTCATATCTAATCGAATAGCATCGCATTTGCTCACATTGTAATTTACTCGCATAACATGTTAGTTAAACATTCATGGAAACAATTAGAATTTAGATACATAACAACCATAAGCTAATTACACATGTATATTATTAAAGCATACCAAGTAAGCTTCAATAACGCATTATTTACATATGTACTTACCTCGATACAAAATGATGAAGACGAGCTTAATTCCCGTAAACTTTTTTCTTACCCCGATCAAGACCCAAATCATGTTTCTCTTTATCTAAATTAATAAGATTCATTTATTTCATCAGCATATCAATTTAAATGCCCAAAAGTTCATAATTGGGCAAAATAAGCCCTATGCTTTCACAAAATAACCATTTTACCCCTATGCTCGAAAATCAATTTCTATTGAATATCTTTATATTCTAAGCCTAACTGAACCCTTTTTACTCTTATAGTAATCCAAAATTTCCACTATTTCGCACATTTATCATCTATTTTACAACTCATGCAAAATAGTCCCTATTAGGGTTTTCATGAGAAATCCATTCACAAAAGTTGTTTATTACTCACCAAAGGATCATATTCTTCCATAAAAATTCAGAAAACAACCTAAATGCTCTCATAGAAAAACCCTAGACCTTCAACCATTTTGCAAAATAGTCTCCTCATTTAAAAGCTCTTACTTCAAGAGGTCCGAAAATGTAAAAATCATCAAGAAAAGTCATGAAAACCACTTACTTGTGAAGGCTTAATAGCTGATATTTTCAAGCTTCAAAAACCCCTCTAATGGCCAATTTTTTAGTGGAAGAAGAAGGAGTGAAAAAAAGATGAAACCTTTTGTTCTTTTATTTTATTTAAAACTAGTCAAAATTGGTGACCAAAACACCACCTAATTTTGACTTTCCCATCAATTTGTCCCTCTATGGCTAGCCACCCTATTCTCTAAGGTTCTAATTTCTCTTAAAGGCCCCTAATTTAGGTTCTTTAGCTAATTAACACTCTTATCTAACAAAATAGGACTTTTGCACTTTATGCGATTTAGTCTTTTTTCACAATTAGGCAAGCAATCGCTAAAATTAGTTCACCAAAATTTTCATGTACTTATCTAATCATGCTAAAATATATAAAATAATATTTAAAATAATTTCCTCTACCTCGGTTTAGTGGTTCCAAAATTACTATTCTGACTAGCCCCAAAATTGGGCTGTTACAATCTGATACATTGGGACTGATTCATAAGTAACAATATTAAATGTGCACTGTGATATCTACTATGTTTTTGAACTATCTTAGTTAATTGTATAATGTATTTGAATGGCTGAACATATGATATGGTTAATTATAATATGCATTAGCATGTGGTGCGAGGCTGTGAGAAGGGAGGGAATTTGTACTGAAATTGTGCTATTCCACAATAAGTATTACTCTAATTCTGGCGCTTGTCGCATATTAATCTAGCAGCTAAGCTGCATTTCTATGAAAGTGTCATTAAACACTCTAAAGGTGTGCAGGGATGGATGGGCATTAAATGTCCATAGTGGTGTGTTCGGATGGCTGAATATGGTGTGTAGTGGACATGATTAGAAATATTGCATCTGAATCGGATCTGAACCATATCTGAACTGGAATTGTATATATATACATATATGTAACACCTCTACTCTAAATCTGAATTGAACATGCTTCTATGTCAAACCAAATATCTGAACTAAAATTTCTTTATAAGTAACTATTGTTGAATTACATTCCCTTTACGCACTGAGTTCACAACTCGCCCATTTATTGATTGGATTTCAAGTGGTACCCAGTCTTAATCGGGTCAGTGTCGTGGAAGCTGAGTCAAACTTCTATCTTTCCTTTTAAGTATTACTGTTAGGGATATATGTTTTGTGATATTATGGAATCTATGAACATTACATGTATTAAATTATGGTTGTGATGAATATTACATGACGAATGGTTCAATTTGACTATGCTACGATAGTATGATTTTAGTAGATGTAACTCTCCAACTTGGTCTGGACATCTAGGCCGAGTTTAGGGTGTTACAGTATTTCTAACTGTTTAGCCTTTTTGTCTAACATTGCCTTACCAATTTCCTCCTTAAAAGGAATAGTATTAACAAACACTTTTTTCATCACATTTATCCTCCATTGCTAATGGGATCTAACCACCCCTCCCTTTCTTTAGGACTAATTGGCATACATGTGATACAACCCTAGTCTATAGGGTTTCCCTGAACGCCCTTGGCATTCCTTAATGGCGAATCCTTATCTACGATCGTTGGTTAAATCATTTATTGTTCGCCTAAAAATTAGGCACCACTGGTACGTCAACTTCCATGACTACTTCCTGGTTAGCATCCTTATGTCCTACTGGTTTACACAACTACAGTAGATACCTATTTTTTTTCGAGCTCGATTGGGGGCCCATTGAAATTTTATTCTCTCTTGGGCCGTCCGAAGCCCACCTAGTTTTGGTCTATTTGGAACCTTTATTTTTTTTTTGTTCTTCTTCCACTTTTGGGCCTGTCAAAGGCCCAAATTATTGTTACTACCATCACTAATATTACTATTATTAAATACTATTATTATCATTTTTTACAAATATGCAAGATCAAAAAAATAATACATAAACATAAAATGAAATGAAAAAAGGGTAGCTTTTCATTATTTTTGTTCTTAAACAACAAAGGTAAAAAACACACACACACACACACAACAACTACAAGCATTCTATTTCTTTTTTCTTTTCTTTTCTTCTATCTTTATTTTTGGCCATTAGGCATGTCATTAGGGATAGGATTTTGGGTTCTGATGAAGCGGAAGTCACCGGACCATCGCTCCTCCACCCCTAGAGGGCCCCCAAAAATCTCGTTTTTTCGTCCTCTTGTTAAAGTAAAGGTTTCTTTTTAAAAAAAAAAAGAGCTTGATTTTGGGAAAAATAGTGTTTTTTTTAATAAAAAAATGAGAAAGTTTAGATTTTGGAAAAATAAATGTATATTTTTTTAGTTAATTTAAAGGAAAGTTTAAATTTTTAAAACAAATTTTTGATTTTTTTTTTCAACTCTTTTAAAGTCAAAGCTTTAATCTTTAAGAAAAATAGTATTTTTTTAAAAAAAGACAGTTTAGATTTTGAAAAAATAAAAATATGTTTTTTTAGTTATTTTAAAGGAAAGCTTAAATTTTTAAAACAAAGATTTGATTTTTTTTAACTACTCCAAAATAAAAACTTTATTATTTAAGAAAGTAATAATAATTTTTTTAAAATGAGAATGTTTAGATTTTGAAAAAGAAAAATCTGTTTTTTTTAAGTCATTTTAAAGGAAAGTTTAAATTTTTAAAACAAAGTTTTGATTTTTTTTAACTATTCCGAAATAAAGTTTTGATTTTTAAGAAAAGTAATTATTCTTTCTAAAGAAAATTTTGATTTTGAAAAAAAAAATCCACACCGAAGGCTGGAGAGCCATTGGGGCGATAGAGCCATGGCTAACATAGAAGTTGGAAGAGGAAGAGAAAGAGGTGTTTTTGTTTTTTTTAAAAGCAATGAGGTTAAAATGAAAGAATGAACAGCTTTTTTTTTCATTTATAGGTGCCAAAAATGGGTAATTTATTCTCACCTCCTTACTTTTTAAATTTACAAAAAAGCCCCCTTTTTTAGCACTGCCCTCGCTCTCTGACCTATTTTCACCCGTAACCCGTTTATTTATTTAAACATTCAATTTAATCCAGAATATAAAAATTAAAGGAAATTAATTTCTACATCAATCCTCTGTCTTCCGCATTTTTTATCTTTTAATCCTAAAATCAAGCTATGTCATTTTCTTTCCATCTTTAATAAATAATTTACACTTATATCTTTCATTTCACTTGGATTTATACATTATATATTTAATGTTAATTATGCACTTTATTTTAATATTTTATATTTATTCACACTTGTATAATTTTTATTCATTCTTATTTCGTTTTATTTATTTTCATGTCTATTTATATTTTTTTACACATTCCCCTTACATACATTTTAATATTATTTATTTATGTTACCTTAATTCTTTTATTGTATTATGAATAAGGTGTATTATTGTTATTATTATTACCATCATGTTAATGTTTTATTTATTTCATTTATTTAATTTTTCTTTATATTATTGCCATTTTGAAAGAGTTTTAACTTTTCATTAACTTTATGCAATTTAATTAATTTTCCTATTTTATTACTATTCATTTTAAAAGAGGTAACTTTAGGTTATTTTTCCATCCTATAATTGTTGACATGAAGTTAGTTAGGTAGGTGTTATATTTTAATGAAACCATAAGGTTTTTTCATTTGGATTTAGGTTAGTCCTTAAGATCTCACCTACCATTTACCTTAGAAAAATTATAAATAATATGTAAGATATTTTTTAGGGTTTTAAATTAGTTTTAAATATCGTATAGGATTAGAATCTTAAGTTAATACGAAAATATTTTTTAGGACTTTATTCAAGATTAAAACTAAAAATTTTTGTAGGTGAATTGTAAATCATGAGTAGGCCTTTCTAAGTATTTTATTTTAGAAACTTTTTTAAGAAAGCTAATAAATGTTATCTAAGATTTATTATTTTAAGATTTTGACGAATTTAAGTCTTAGATCAAGAATTTTAAAGTAAGATAAATCATAAACTCGACATTGGATACTTTCATAAGATCTTGATAGGTTCAACGTTATTAATTAAATATTTTAAAATAATAATAATAATAAAAGATCGAATAAGTTGTTGATGTATTTTAATATTTCTCTTAATTTATTGGTAATTTCTAGGGTTTTTTTTAGAATTCTAAAATAGAATTAATTTTAGGAATTGAAGGTCTTTTACTAGAATTATTTAGGTATCCTTTAGAATTCTCGTTAAAAGTAAAAATCACTAATTTAAGTTTTAAATTAGATAAGTTTGGTGAACACATCTAAATCGAGCTACAAGTAAACTAGAGGCGTTTCCTTTAGATTTTTTTATTTAAGATTTCCATAAGATTTTAGCTTAGATTAAGATAGTAATATGCTTAAATAAACAAAATCTAGCTCTTAAAACCCCGCAGGACTATCCCTGGATAGGCGTTGTGGGGGTGCTCTAACCTGCCCTACATGTAACCATACTCCTAAACTCGAAATTTGGTGATGAGATCGAGTTTAGATTTTTAGTATTTTTCTGTAGTATTAATTCTAGATTTTTAGACGATGGGTGGCTAACCAACCTAGCCCTAATTGGTTAGTGGCGACTCTACGCAATTTAGTCCCTTCGTGCCTAGCTTTGCTTACTAGGCCTCCATACTTTTATGTAGGCAACGTTATGACAACTACTATTCTCGTAGTCCTTTCTCATTTTCATTATTGTAACACCCCAAACTCAGCCTAGACGTTATGGCCGAATCTGGCGATGTCACATGGTAGTGTTTTTCGAAAAAGTGAGTTGTCGTCCAAAAACCTCTTTTCCATATAACCTCTTTACATTATTTTATGTTAATTCTAGGACGTGTCATTCATTTTCAAAATGTAATTCATTATCACAAAGTTATTCTCTTTCAAATTGTTATTAACTTTCAAAACGTCACTTATTGCGGAAGCTTCTTAAAACCGTTGCGTATTTGAGTGAATTTTGTTAAAATGTTTGATTCTTTTTAAAAACTCTATTATCCCTACTACTAGCAATTATAAATCGAAACAATAAAAATCCCAAATTAAAAATTTAAATCCAAAGAGGCCATGATACAGTAAAATCCCCAACATAAAATCAAAATCAAAATTAAGCACTTAAATGGAATTAAAGTAGGTCATGTGGCTAGCGCTAAGTCCTCCGCCGTACCGATCCGCCTATGACTGGGGATTACCTGTATAGATAAATTAGAAGGGTGAGCTTTCCAAAACTCAGTCTGTAGTCCCATATATATATAAGCAGACAGAAAGTGAACACAATCTGGGCCTAAGCCCTTTTTCAATATCAGATCCAGTTTTAGTTAGGGCCTTAGCCCATCTCAATATAGGTGCAATCACGTATTAGGGCCTTGGCCCATTATAGTATCAGATATGCAATCACAAAACCCTACCCAGCCAGCCTCTACACTCCATCTTCATCCAACCCTACACTCCATATGGGGATATAATCAACCCACCCATCCCTACACTTCAAGTAGCACCAAATGCGGCAATATACAGTAGTATACAACTGAGCTGCCAGTAAGTTAGGCTCGAAGCCTTTCAGTACACTTCCTCTGATCAGTATAAACCCATCCCTATGCAATGCATCATACAATCATGTCAGGTCAAATCATGATATCATACATGCATTCAGTACAATTTTAACAGCATGCTCAATATACAATCATAATTATATATTTATCGTACATGGATATAACAGTCCTTCAGTCAATTAGGGGTCTAGGTAAGCATACCGACCCTACAATAGGTTCACAGTCATCTCGAGTGACCCGTGCAACCATAACATCAAACAATGAAAAATGGGCCCACATGCCCATGTTGTCGGCCCGTGTGGGCCTATCCCCCGTATGGCCCACACGGTCCAATTCGATTTTTCCCATGAATAGCACATGGTCAGCCTTGTCGATCATACGCCCTTGCTCAGTCACACAGCCTACCACACGGACGGTCAAAAGCTCGTGTGGTGTCGATAGTTTCACTTTTTGGCTTTTCATTGACTAGCATTTTCAGTTATGTGATTACACACCTAGTATATTTCCGCTACTAACCCAACCACGAGCACTCCAAGACCTAGAGTCGACAACCTCAAGCTCAAAAATCAGTTATATCAACAAAACTAAACGAAGCTATGATCAGCCCAGCGGCTTCCAACCACTACAACTTACCTCAGCCGAAAAATAGAATGGTGATTCCCTACTGCCAAAGTGTCAATCAACAGCCCACTACCCTTTGATCGAGTCCTAGCCATAAATCGACCTTTAGTAACCATTAATTGACAAACCAAAAAGTAGACGTGTAACAGCCCGATTTTGGGGATAGTCAGAATAGTGGTCTCAAGGCCACAAATTTGAAGTTGGAGAAATTATTTTATTATTATTTTGGAGTCATAGCATGTTTATAATAGTACATGAAAAATTTGGGGAGCTAATTTTAACATTTGTGAGCCCAATTGCGAAAAAGGACTAAATCGCATAAAGTGCAAAAGTTCTATTTTGAGAGCTAAAGGTGTTATTTTATTATAGAAACAAAATTTGGGGATTTTAAAGGGCAATTAGACCCCTAGGAATAGAGTGGTCGACCAAAGGATACATATGTGGTCAAATTTTCAAAATTTGTTGGGTTAGGTGACTAATTTTGACTAAAATAGAAATAAAATAAAGAAGAATGATATCATCCCTTACTCATCTCTTTTCTCCATCGCAAATTAGATATTGAAGGGGTTTCAAGAGCTTAAAATTTTCAGCAACTTGAAGCACTCACAAGTAAGTGATTTCCATGTCCTTTATTGATGATTTTTGTATTTTTGAGACCCTTGAAGCATGAGCTTTCAAATGAGGGGTATATCTTGCAAAATGGTTGAAGTTATAGGGTTTTTCCATGAGAGAATTTAGGGTTTTTTTTGAAATTTTATGGAATAATATGAGTCTTAGTTGTGTAATAGACAACGTTTGTAAAAGGTGTTATCATGAAAACACCTAAAGGGACCATTTTGTACAAGTTATAAAATAAGTGATAAATGTGTGAAATAAAGAGAATTTGGGGTTGCTATAAGAGTAAAAAGAGTTCATCTAAGTTTAAGATGCGAAAAAATTTGATAAAAGTTGATTTTCGAGGATAGGGGTAAAATGATCATTTTGCCAAAGTTGAGGGGTAAAATGATTATTTTACCGAAGATGTGAATTTCTAATTGCTTAAACTTACTTAGTAATTAAATGAGTGTGTTCTACTATTACAAATCAAGAAATACCAAATTCGAGCCTAGACTAGGGGAAAGCCAAACAAATCGACTAAATTGACTAGTTGCCACATTTTCTAATTCAAGGTAAGTTGTATATAAATAATACAGCTATATTGTTAATGTATGTATTGAATTGTATTAAGTTAATATAGCATGAATTGTTTGGTTGTGAAATTGAGAATGTATAAGGATAATTGAGATAGTGGAAATTCCGCTCTAACCTTAGGAAGTAAATCAGATATTCAAGCCATGACGTTTGGGTCATTTGTTTGTGAGCTAGTGTAAGACATGTATGGGACATGAATCAGCCACATTAAGAGAGCCAGTGTAAGACCATGTCTGGTACATGGCATCGGCATTGAGACTAAAGCTACTGTAAGACATGTCTGGGACATGAATTGGCCTCGAGACGTAAGCCAGTGTAAGACATGTCTGGGACATGTATCGGCTACGAGATGATAGTCAGTGTAAGACCATGTCTGGGACATGGCATCTACTTGGGATAGGAGCCAGTGTAAGACCATGTCTGGGACATGGCATCGGTACCTTACCCACGTCTGAGGCTTAATGAATATCCGGTAGCGTTCCAAATGGTTCAACGATAAACGTTATGTTCTTAAGCTAATGAGGAAAGTATAACCGTGTTGTGAGTGGTACAAGTACCTAATTGGTACATATGAGATATGAGCTCATTGAACAATATGTGACTAGTATGGATGGTAATGAGTAAGTTATGCCTATGCCTACCTTGGTATCATGAGCATGTGGATCATTAATAAAATGTTGTTATTGTGTACTTACTTATATACAACTTACTAAGATTTTATGCTTACTCCCTTTCCTTTCCATTTCCTTACAGTGCCGCCTAACTAGCTCAAGGATTCCAGAAGTCAGAGATATTGATCACACTATCAACTGAAGCACTCGGTATAGTTGGATTTATATTTTTGAATATGGCATGTATAGGACTTAGACTTTATTATTTTGCGTCTTTGAGAATTGGCCAAATATGTTGGCTAGGGATGGAAACCCTTTAATTGGTATTAAGCTTTGAAGGATAGTTAATATTCATTTTGAGTTTATGAAAGATGCATTCTCACGGTTGAATGAATGTCTATTATGGTTTATTTAGTTATAGGATTAATAGTTGTTTCAATATTGGTTGGTATTTGTATAGATCTATATATGGAAGGGTGACAATGAGGCTTGGTAAATAGCCTTATATTGTCCACACGGGAATGCTCGCAATGTGGTAGGTGTCATTTTGGCAAATGCTGGGGGAATGAAATGGGCTGTTTCAAGTGCGGATCATTGGAACACTTCATCCGTGATTGTCCTGAATTCAATGAGAGAGAGAAAACAATATGTGAAAGCGAGTAGTGCCCCTTTAAGGGGTAGGCCACAGAAGAACCCCGAAAGGGGGGTAGCAGTAGAAGCATGCCAAGAGATGTTGTGGTGAGGTTAGTGGGCAGAGCGCCTGTAAGGACTTATGCTATACGAGCTCGGGAAAATACAGAGTCTCCCAACGTGATCACGGGTACCTTTTCTATCCACGAAATATCTGTTGTTGCTTTAATTATCCCGGGATCTACCCACTCTTATATTTGTATGGAATTGATACGTCATATGGGTATGCTAGTAGAGTCCACTGAGTTTGTAATAAAAGTGTCCAATCCTTTAGGCAGACATGTACTAGTGGACCAAGTATGTAGGAATTGCCCTTTGACAATTAGAGGTCATTGTTTTCCGGCTAACTTGATGTTATTGTCGTGTAATAGGTTTGATGTAATCCTTGGAATGGACTGGTTGACTTCTCATAGTGTTGTAATGGATTGCGGAAAAAAGATAATTGAGTTGAAATGTGAAGACGGGAATGTTCTTCCAGTTGGACCAAATGAGTCAGATAATCTGCTTGTAGTAATATCGTCTTTGACTACCGAGAAATATTTGAGGAAAAGATACGAGGCTTATCTAGCTTATGTGTTGAATACTCAAGTGTCTGAATTGAAGATTGAATCGGTACCAGTGGTTTGTGAGTTTACAGACGTGTTTCCGGAAGAATTACCCGGATTGCCTCCGGTGAGAGAGATAGAATTCAAAATTGAGTTAGTCCCCGGTACAACACCCATTTCTATTGCTCCGTATAGAATGGCCCTGACAGAGTTGAAAGAGTTGAAAGTACAGTTGCAAGAGTTAACAGATAAAGGTTTTACGAGACCTAGTTATTCACCATGGGGTGCACCAATGTTGTTTGTGAAAAAGAAAGACGGGTCGATGAGGTTATGGATCGACTATAAACAACTCAATAAGGTAACTATAAAGAACAAGTATCCTTTGCCAATGATAGATGATTTATTCGATCAGTTGAAGGGAGCCATAGTGTTCTCCAAGATAGACTTGAGGTCTAGTTATTATTAGTTGAGAGTTAAGGAGCAAGATGTATCGAAGACTGCTTTACGGACTAGATACGGGCATTATGAGTTTCTCGTCATACCCTTTGGTTTAACTAATGCCCCGGTAGTGTTTATGGACTTGATGAACCGCATTTTTCGGCCGTATTTGGTAACTTCGTAGTGGTTTTTATTGATGACATACTGGTTTACTCACGAGATGAGAATGAACACGCTGAGCATTTGAGAACTGTGTTACAGAATTTGAGGGATAAGCAGCTTTACGGCAAGTTCAGTAACAGTGAATTTTGGCTTAAAGAGGTCGGATTTTTAGGGCACATTGTGTCAGGTGACGGGATCAGAGTTGACCCAACAAGATCTCGACTATTGTTGAGTGGGAAATCGCCGAGGAATGTAACTAAGGTTCGAAGCTTTTTTGGTTTAGCCAGATATTATAAACGGTATGTAAACGGATTCTCTATGATAGCTACGTCGATGACAAGGCTGCTGCAAAAGGATGTTAAGTTTGAATGGACAAAAAAGTGCCAGTAGAGTTTCGAGAAATTAAAGGCTTTGTTGATCGAAGCCCCAGTGTTAGTGCAACTGGAGTCAGGCAAGGAGTTTACAATATATAGCGAATCTTTCTTGAATGGTTTGGGGTGCATGCTTATGCAAGAAGGTAAGGTCATAGCTTACGCTTCAAGACAGTTAAAGCCACATGAGAAAATTACCCGACACATGATTTAGAGTTAGCTGTCATAGTATTCATGTTGAAAATTTGGAGACACTGTCTATATGGCGAGAAGTTTCGAGTGTTCACTAATCATAAGAGCCTTAAGTACTTGATGACTCAAAAGGAGTTAAACCTAAGGCAACGGCGATGGTTAGAGCTAATAAAGGATTATGGGTTGATTATCGACTACCACTCAAAAAAGCGAATATGGTTGCCGATGCATTGAGCAGAAAATCATTATTTGCGTTGAGAGCAATGAATGTCAATATGGCTTTGTCTGATGATGGTTCGGTTCTAGCAGAGTTGGGAGCTATATCAATGTTTCTTCAAGAAATTCGAGAAGCTCAGAAAGGTAATGAGAAATTGCAAGCCAAGAAAACTCAGTGTGAGTCGGGAATTGAACCAGATTTTTGAATTGGTACTAATGGATGTATAGTGTTCAAAGACAGATTTTGTGTAACCAAGGACAAAGAGCTTATTCAGAAGATTTTGAGAGAGGCATGTTTGTTCATCCACTCGGGCAGTACGAAAATGTACAACGACCTCAAGAAAATGTATTGGTGGTCGGGTATGAAAATAGACATTTCAGAGTTTGTGTCTAAGTGCCTAGTGTGTCAGCAAGTGAAGGCTAAACACCAAGTACCTTCACGTCTACTTCAGCCTATCATGGTCCCCAAATAGAAGTTAGATCGGATCACTATGGATTTTGTGACGGGTTTGCTGGTAACCTCGAAGAAAAAGGATGTTGTTTGGGTTGTTGTGGATAGGCTAACCAAATCGGCACATTTTATACGAGTACGTACCGACTACTCCCTTGAGAGATTAGTTGACTTGTACATTTTCGAGATTGTGAGGCTTCATGGAGTGTCATTGTTAATTATCTTAGATCGAGACCCAAGGTTTACCTCGAGGTTTTGGAAAAAGTTACAAGAGGCATTGGGAATAAAGTTGAGTTTTAGCATAGCTTTCTATCCGCAAACTGACGGTCAGTTAGAAAGAGTAATATAGATATTAGAGGACATGATACGATGTTGCGTCCTTGAGTTCCAAGGTAGTTGGGAAAAGTATCTACCGTTGGTTGAATTCACCTATAATAACAGTTATTAGACAAGTCTGAAAATGGCGCCTTACGAGGCTTTGTATGGGTAAAAGTCTCGAATGCCTTTATATTGGACTGAGCTGAGAGAGAGTTACGTTCACGGGGTCGATTTAGTCAGAAAGACTGAAGAGAAAGTTAAAGTAATTCATGACTGTTTGAAGGCCGCCTCGGATAGACAGAAATCCTATGCGAAATTGAAGCAAAAGGAAATTGAATTCCAAGTCGGTGATAAGGTATTTTTGAAAGTGTCCCTATGGAGGAAAGTCCTCAGATTTGGTAGAAGAGGTAAATTGAGTCCTCGTTTTATAAGGCCTTATGAGATTATCGAGAGAGTAGGATCGATTGCCTATCGATTGGTTTTACTACCAGAGTTAGAGAAGATTCACTATGTGTTTCATGTGTCCATGCTACGTCGATATAGATTAGACCCTTCACATGTGATTACGCCGTCAGAGGTTGAGATTCATCCGGACATGACTTATGATGAAGAGCCGGTCAAGATTTTAACTTGGGAAGTCAAACAATTGAGAAGAATATAGCACTTGTGAAAGTTTTTTGGCATAGACATGGAGTCGAGGAAACCACATGGGAACTCGAAGAGACTATGAGAGATCAGTATCCGGACTTGTTCACCGGTAAGATTTTCGAGGATGAAAATCCCTAAGGGAAGAGAAATGTAACAGCCCAATTTTGGGGCTAGTCAGAATAGTGGTCTTGAGACCAGAAATTTGAAGTTGGATAAATTATTTTATTATTATTTTGGAGTCATAGCATGTTTATAATAGTACATGAAAAATTTGGTGAGCTAATTTTGACGTTTGTGAGCCCAATTGTGAAAAAAGACTAAATAGCATGAAGTGAAAAAGCTATATTTTGATAGCTAAAGGTTTTATTCTATTAGATAAACAAAATTGGGGGATTTTAAAGGGCAATTAGACCCCTAGAAATAGAGTGGCTGGCCATAGGAGACATATGTGGTCAAATTTTCAAAATTTGTTGGGTCAGGTGACTAATTTTGACTAAAATAGAAATAAAATAAAGAAGGATGATATCATCCCTTACTCATCTCTTTTCTCCATCGAAAATTAGCCATTGAAGGGGTTTGAGAGCTTAAAATTTTCAGCAACTTGAACCACTCACAAGTAAGTGATTTTCATGTCCTTTGTTGATGATTTTTGTAATTTTGAGACATTTGAAGCATGAGCTTTCAAACGAGGGGTATATCTTGCAAAATGGTTGAAAGTATAGGGTTTTGCCATGAGATAATTTAAAGTGTTTTCTAAAATTTTATGGAATAATATGAGTCTTAGTTGTGTAATAGACTACTTTTGTAAAAGGTGTTATCATGAAAACACCTAAAGGGACCATTTTCCACAAGTTATAAAATAAGTGATAAATGTGTGAAATAGAGAGAATTTTGGGTTGCTATAAGAGTAAAAAGAGTTCATCTAAGTTTAAAATGTGAAGAAATTCGATAAAAATTAATTTTCAAGGATAGAGGTAAAATGTTAATTTTGCCAAAATTTAGGGGCAAAATGGTCATTTTACCGAAGAGGTAAATTTTTAATTGCTTAAACCTACTTAGTGATTAAATGAGTGTGTTTTGTTATTATAGATCAAGAAATACCAAATTCGAGCCTAGACCGGGGGAAAGCCAACCAAATCAACTGAATTGACTAGTCGCCACATTTTGTAATTCGAGGTAAGTTGTATACAAATAATACAACTACATTGTTAATGTATGTATTGAATTGTATAGAGTAAATATAACATGAATTGTTTGGTTGTGAAATTGAGAATGTATAAGGATAATTGAGATAGTGGAAATTTCGTTGTAACCTTAGAAAGTAAATTGGATATTCATGCCATAACCTTTAGGTCATTTGTTTGTGAGCTAATGTAAGACATGTCTGGGACATGCATCGACCACATTATGAGAGCTACGGTAAGACATGTTTGGGACATGCATCGGCCTCGAGACATAAGCCAGTGTAAGACATGCCTGGGACATGCATCGGCTACGAGATGATAGTCAGTGTAAGACCATGTCTGGGACATGGTATCAACACCTTATCCACGTCTGAGGCTTAATGAATATCCAGTAGCGTTCCAAGTGGTTCAACGGTAAATGTTATGTTCTTAAGCTATTGAGGAAAGTATAATCGTGTTGTGAGTGGTACAGGTACCTAATTTGTACGTATGAGATATGAGCTCATTGAACAATATGTGACTAGTATGGACGGTAATGAGTAAGTTATGCCTATGCCTACCTCGGTATCATGAGCATGTGGATCATTGATAAAATATTGTTGTTGTGTACTTACTTATATGCAACTTTCTAAGCTTTTATGCATACTCCCTTTCCTTTCCATTTCCTTACAGTGCCGCCTAACTAGCTCAAGGATTCCAGAAGTCAGAGATATTGATCACACTATCAACCGAAGCACTTGGTATAGTTGGATTTATATTTTTGAATATGGCATGTACAGGACTTAGACTTTATTATTTTGTGTCTTTGAGAATTGGCCAAATTTGTTGGCTCAGGATGGAAACCCTTTAATTGGTATTAAGCTTTGAAGGATAGTTAATATTCATTTTGAGTTTATGAAAGATGCATTCTCATGGTTGAATGAATGTCTATTATGGTTGATTTCATTATAGGAGTTATACTTGTTTCGATATTGGTTGGTACTTGTATGGATCTATATATGTAAGGGTGACAATGAGGCTTTGTAAATAGCCTTATATTGTCCACACGTATGTGACACACGTCTGCCTCATGGGCGTGTAGTCCAGCCGTGTGTCCCCTGCACGTAAAATTTTCGAGTCAGTATGTATGGTAATAAACACACAGGCAGAGACACGACTATGTGTCTCAGCCGTGTGGAATACACGGTCCAGCAGACGGGCGTGTGCCCTGGCCGTGTGACACTATGAGCATGATGACGTTAGAAACAAAATTTCCATGTTTTTTCACATAGGCTAGGATGCATGCGTGTCGTGGCCGTGTGAGGGACACGGGCCAATGACACGGGCGTGTGTCTGGCCATGTGAAAACACCTATAGGTGTGAATTACGAATTAATTCTACACGGGTGTGGGACACGAGTGTATCCCCGGGTGCTTAGGTCGTGTGAGCCACACGGGCCATTAGCACGACCATGTCGAGTTGATCACACAGGCGTGTTGCCCTTCCACACGAGCGTGTGTCCTGTCTTAAGGAAAAAAAAATTTATTGTTGGTTTAAGGACCCGGCATAGTCCCAAATGGTTTTTAAAGGTCAATTTGAGGCTCGTAGGCACATAATAAGAAGTTTAGAGTCGATATTGAAAACGTTTTAAGTTTGAATCGAGTCTCGGTGACTTGAGATTGGTTGTATGCATGAGCTCAAGTTTGGTAATGCCTTGTACTACTCCCCGGCATGGGTTACCGGTATGGGGTGTTACAAGATGCACCTGACTTATCGAATGCGCAAAAACGTGGAATGGGAAAACGACTATTGAAAGAGGCAAAGGCGGAGGCCAAAGGAATAATAATTCGGCTGCAACCAAGCAGGAAAAGAAGTGCCCCTCCAATCAATCACTTTTAATCAAAGCATTATGAAAAAATAATTTCCAGAAACTGTAGACAACCTTACCTTCGACGAACAACAGTGGATTTGCAGTTAAACGACATCGTCCGGAATTTCTACAGTCGCCTAAAGGTCTCCTAACCAGAAATTGAACTCCCATTAGACAAAGAACAGCAATAGGATGGAAGATATAATAGCAAAAATTACCGTCACTGCTCAAGATATTGAAGAAACAAGTCGCAACCACAAGAAGAGGGTTATAAAACGAAAGAAATCTACAGAAAATAAGAAAAGAGAGAATTGACAGAACCAAGAGAATAATATAAAAGAGAAAGATGGAGAGGGAAAAACTAAAGGAAACTTTCGGCAGAGAGAAAGAAGAAATAAATTTGGCTTCAGCAAAACTGGGAAAGGAAAAACCAAATTTAAAAAAAAAAGGATTTAATCATATCACAATCCCTTAATTCCTCCTATTTTTTACTCCTTAAATCTTTCCATAATACTCCCCACTCAATCTAAACACCCCAAACCGTCCACAACCTCCCACACATCTCAAACACTCAATATTTTACCACATTTCAAACTCATTCACGGTACAAGTAAAAAAAAACACCCCCTTGCCCGTACAGGGGTTTGAACTCAAGACTTCCAGCACACTGACACTCCACTTAACCACCAGACCAGCAGGCCCATTTTGACATATTTTACCAACATATATTTATAAGCCTACTGATTAGAGATAAGGATTTATTCATTTAAAAACACAAGCTAATGCTTGAACTTGGGACTTTCAGACACTTCCCAGAACATTTAACCATTGAAGCAGACATACAATTGTGTCACAAACATACGAAAATTAATATATAAGATTTCTTTTGGGGCGTTACAATTATCTTCCCATTCATTAGCAGGTTCCTTCGACCTGCTGCTCGACTATTGCAGATCCATACTTCCATTTTGCATCCAACCCTTTTTCCTTGTTCTTGGGTTCTCCCACAATTACTATTCTTATTGTTCCCCCATGTTATTTTCCAAGTGGACAATCTTGTGCCACCGTAGCCGAGCCATAGTCTTACACCCTATGATTACACATTGGTTATCCTGGATAACTCCATTGGTTTCTTTAGTCACACTATGGTCTTACCACCTAATCCTCGTATTTACCATCTCATTGGACTAACCCGTGTTTAACGTCCCATTGGACTATCCCGTATTTAATATCCCATCGGACTGTCTTTGATGTCGTAGTATCTTTCAGCTATGGTCTTACTCTCTCTACCGTCAAATCATCTTTTGATGCCATAGCGTCTTTCAACTATGGTATTACATAATATCACTCATGTTTATCATCCTGGTGAACTACCTAGATTGCCATAGTGTTCTTCCACTATGGTCTTACACGATGTAACTTCGTATTTACTGTCTTGATGAGCCATCTCGTGTTTAGTGTCTCATCAAACTATTATGTGATTAATGTTCAGTCGGACTATCTATGATGTCATAGTGTCTTTCAACTATGGTCTTACTCATTATATCGTCAATTCATCACTTGATGCCATAGCATCTTTCAACTATGGTCTTACTCAATATAACCCTATATTTACCGTCCCAATATACTAACTATGATGCCATGGTTTCTTTCAACCATAGTCTTACTCATCTATATCATGACACCATAGCATCTTTAGCCTATGGTCTTACTTATTGAAAACGTGATGTCATGGTGTATTTCAGCCATGGTCTTACTCATCTTTAGGCGTATAATCTCTGATCGATCCCGTGGCCTAACCATGATTTTTCACATCCACTCATCCCAATTCGTTCCATCCATCCCTCTATTTCACCATCCTATACATTGATACTCAAACACTGCAGTGTCCCCTCTGCAAGGCTCGGAGCTTCGTTCATCAGAGGTGCACATAGCAAAACCGTATAGAGATATCTAACATAATACCCTTTAACAACACGTCTGGATAAGCTTTTGCATCTAGTTATTGTTCAATATTTTTTTGGTAAAATAAGGATAAATTTGAGTAACTAATGTATTTTTTTTACTAAGTATAAGATTCTGTGTATATGTACCATTTCAAGTACTCTTTATTTTGGCGTATGTTGTAGTTTGGCGGGCTTTCATGTTTGGTATCCACACAACTCAAATGCTTTTGGCGAACTCAGTAAGTTCACAGCTGTTTAGATTTTGTTTATTTTTTAAGTATGGTATTTTGTTTAGTTGAATTAAGATTCAGTTTGAACGGAACTGGACTACTGTAAATAATAAGACCCAAATTAAATTAAGAGCACTTAATCATAAGAATCAAGAGAGTTAATGGAATTATCTGATTTTTCTACTAACCCTTGTCTCTAATGCTAAATATATAAGGTTAGCGGTGAATTCTCTAAACATCTTTACATTTTCTTCTTTCTCAATTTTTCTCTACAACTCTTTGAAAACTTAATCTCAGAAAACCTCTTTAAAGTAAGGTTTGCAATATTCAGCTAAATTATACGTTAGTACAAGCTTACTAGTAATTACTAATGAACCCTAGGTTATTCTTTATGACATTTACATGTTCTTTGTACTGCACGCATAAATGTTAGAATTATGTGTAATGTAGGAAACTTCCTGATTCTAGTGTAAGTGTTGTGATTTTTGCATGCATGATCTGATTTGATATATTAATGATTTAATATGTTTAATTTTATATATTTTAGCTCAAGAAGATAACAAAATTCCAAGTGATAATGGCAAAGGACCTACTTTATAGATTTGTGTTAGAGTTTCTAGTGAGTTCCTTTTTACTTCCATGTTTTGTAGTGTCTTTATTTTATATTTAGTGTAAGGTAAGTATTCTTCCTTTGTAAATGATGAAAGGTGTGTGAATGAGTACTGGATGAAAAATATTTGTATAAGTAATGGTTGTCTAAAGCCATCAGTCCTGTGTGTAGTCTGTTTAAGATATGAAGTAAGTGTCATTTTTCATGCCTAAGCCACTACCATCTACTTCTGATATGTATGAATCAATACGATATGATATGTGATGAAGTAAGAGTGAAGATATGTTTGTGTAGCCTCTAGTAGGGAAAATATATTACAAACCGGATTGACAAATCATATAAAACACACTGTTCTGAATAAAACAGATATGAGGAGTTAAGAGGAGAATGAATGTGAACAAGTTTGAAAGATGTGTTTCTGATTATGTATTTTGGGTACATGGCTGGCATGAAGATGGGTTTGTATGAGTTATGTTAAGTTGGAGTACAATATATGCAAAAGAGAGATGAGTTGGCATACTGGGCCAGTCTGTGTTCTGTATACGCTAGTTGGCATACTTTGTGTAATGTATTTGTGGTCTTTAGAAAGGTTTAGTTAATGTTCTAAGTAATATATTGTACAATTTCTCACTAGAACTCACTAAGTTCAAATGAACTTACTCTGTTATTCCTTTTTCCTTCTCAGGAATTACTGATAGAAGAAAAACTTTGTTCAAGACTATGCCAGAGAGCTATTAAGATTGTGAGTTGATTGTTTTGTGGTTGTATCATGCATGACTAATGGGAAAGGAACTTATGTGTATTTTGAAAATGATGTATATAATGAACTTCTACTTATTTAAACTTTGTTAAACGAGAACTTTATGAAGAACTAAAATTTGGGTTTGAGCAATACGATTTGTTTATAAAGTTACCATATTTGAGTTATTACACCATTTGACTTATATATTAATTTCAAAATGATGATATTTCTTTCACTTTAGAAAAATAGCAGTAAAAATATGTTTTACATCTATAAATTGTAAGAATTATTCAAAGCTTCAGCTGAAATATTTTTAAGTTAGTTTTTTTACAAGTAGTGATACACCACTCTCAGATCCTAATGCAGGGTCAGGTTTCGCGTGTTACAACACCTCTTTCCAATTTTCCTTACCTAACTTCCCCTAAACCTGACAAGGTTCCCTTACATGCATTACATGCATTCCATAAATGTAATACCATGGAATTATAGTTAATTCATGCTTATTAAACTATCATGGTGAATACTAAAATTTAAGAATTTCCCAATAGATCCTGCCATCTTATCATTCTATTAAAATAACTACTGACTTTCCTTTACTTTTGGAACATAAGAGAAAACTAGGCGTGACAAACTTTGTTAGATTGCTAGAATTGTTATGTCCTTATTGTTGTTAAATTTTTTTGAATATACTCTACATATGATATAAAGAAGTTGTGTTATTATTGATGGTTGTCATTGAAGTAAGTTAGTGTAATTTTGTTGGATTCTTTGTTATTAATAATTGTTGAAATCATTAGAACTATTTTTTTTTATTATTTCATTTTTTGAATATGTTTTATGCATGTTATAAGGAAGTTTTGTTATTTTTTTTATGGTTGAAATTTTAGTAAGTTGTTATTAAAAATGTTGGATTATTTGTTATTAATAATTGTTGAAATAGTTAAAGTCATTTATAGTGTTCAAAATTTAATAGTTGACAACCTCAATTGAAAATATGGCAAATTGATTTGTAACACTAGTCCATTTCAATGTATATATGATTTCAACTAATAATAGAGTCATGCTCCAATCCGAAGCTCCCTTAAACATGACATTTAAGAATAACACCTCTTTGAAGAGCATGAAAAGGAAGATTTTAAGAGAATTCCCAACTAGAAATACTAAGTAGATATCCAATCTAAATTATAGATTTTAGAGGTCTAGTAGAAGGGGTTGTAAATACAATACAGTTTATCTCAACGATGTTGAAATGTTGAGACAATGGTGTTTGGGCACGGGGAAAACTAGTGATGCAAGCATTAAGGCCCAATTTTAGGCATATAAACATGACGAGCTTAGCTTTTCTCAAAGTCGAATTACTCACTCTAAGTCTAACCAAATTAGAGCCCAATTCAATGTACTAGTCCAAGAGTCTGTGACAAGAAGGCTTCAAGGAAGTGGTTTTGAGACCATAAACATTCAAGACTCTATTTTGAGGCAAACTTAGCCCATGGATGCAAGCTTAAAAGTTGAACTTGATTGTAAGATATTTTTCAGCTTGGATCCAATACCCTAAGTGTAGTATATTCATTTGTAAACTTGTAATTTTTTCGAATATATTAATAATAAAACAAATTCAATGATTATATTATTATACTTTGTATGATTTTCCTCGTATGGTTTTTTCACGCAAAGCAAAATGAAAGCAAGTGTTGCTCTTGTCTAACGTTTAAACTAATACTAAGCAGTATTATGTGGTCGGGTCGTAAGATGGAAAGACAAATTATACTAGTAGATGAACCTAAACATGTCCTTAGTCTAATCGAAAATGAGCAAACCGATTGAAATACTAATATATCATCTATCAAGTCCAACTGGTGAGATGCTTTGTCTTCGGCATCGGAGCAAATGACTACTAGAAGATAAAGACATAGATGTGACTAGCTGGACTAACAGTACATTGAACAAGACCCAAGAAGAATAGATCCTAATTTGTTTATGGATTTATTCACTTGTGATGTTCATTGTGTGGCATATGTAACGCCCCAAATTTCTGTAGTTTTGGCTTTTGTAAGTGTTGGGCTTGGAAGTGTCTGAATATGTGTTTCGAGTTATTTTTTGTTTTTTTATTATTATTAGTGAATAAAGCTGACTTGAGGTCAGTGGGATTATAATGAATTATGGGTAAAAACTTAACAGAATGGGCCTGCTGGTCTAATGGTTAAATGGCAAGGGAATACGCTTAGGGTTAGGGGTACAATTCCCTGCTGTGGCAATGGAGTTATTTTGCTGCAAGTTGCAATTAAGAGTTGGGTTTTATTAAAATTCTGAGTTGTGGGCTTTAGGGAAGAATTAGGGTTTTCTTATTTTCTTTTGGTTGACAAAATAGTTTCTCTGCCGTTTTTTCCTCTTCCAAACCCATGCTGCCAAAATTCTTTTCTTTTCTTTCTTTTTCCATCTTCTCCATTTTCTTCTCCGTCGATTTCTCGTTCTCTTCCGTTGAGCTATAACATTTGCTAGTGGTTCTAACGATTCGGTAAGTAACGTTTAAACTAAGTTACGAGATTTCAGTTGGAGATTATTTAAAAGGATTTTGGTTGCTATTTAGGGATTAATCAAGGTTCAATAGATCAGTAATCGAATTCTTAGCATCGAAGAAACATTATTCTTCGTCAAAGGTAAGTAGATCTCGCGTCGTGGGATTTTTCTATTCTTACGTAAGTCGATTTAAGTGACTGATTTAGGCTCGGTATTGTCAATCTTAGGCTTTGGAGTGCTTATGGTTGGATTAGCGACGAAAAAGAATCAGGTGTGTACTCCGATCGCGTAGAAAATGAGTTTTTACGAAAGCTAAAAAGTGGCCTGTCGATGCCACACGGGCATGTGGTCTGCCCATGTGGTAGCCGGTGACACAAGACACAGGCGTGTGACTGACTAGCCAGGCTGTGCACGAGCCACACAAGCGCAACAGACACAGGCTTGTGAGGCTGGCGAGGCAGTGTGCGAGGCACGGGCTTGACCAATTGGGTCGTGTAGGCCGCACGGACATGCGGGTGAGCCACACGAGTGTGTGGGACTTTGGGCCAGGCTGTGTGATCCATACGGGCAAAGCCAAGTTTAGCCGTGTGGGCCACACGAGCATATGGGCCCACACGGGCATGTGAGTCCAATTAATTTGAAATGTTCTATAAGGTTGCACGGGTTACCTAAGTCAATTGTGACCTGATTGTAGGGGTGGTAAGAGTTACTTAGACCCCATACTCTAATTGGTTACTGAATTGTGTGCAAAAGCATGTTATTATAAGCATGTGTATCTGTTTGACTCCGTATATCCGTTCTGCCATGATTTTGATAAGATCTGATATCTGCATATAAGCATGTCATGCTATGTATGTTGCATTACATTGGGTTGGGATTGTTGTGAAGAGAAGGAAGTCTGAGAGGTGGTTAGCCTGTTATCTGGCAGCTACGCTGCATATATCTATTATGTACTGTTTTACGGTACCTTTTGGTATGTAGGGTTGGATGGGTTGATTATATCCCCATACTTGGTTTGTAGGGTTGGGCGGGTCGATCCTATCCCCGCATGGTGTGTTGGGTTGGTCAGAGATGGTGTGCAGGGTTGGTGGGCATGTTTTCTGATATTTGATTGTTATGCATGCGATACCTGTATGGCTAAGGCCGAACTATCTGTATTCTATTATCTATTGGTATGCATGCTATTTGTGGGGATGTACACACTGAGTTTGTGAAAACTCACCTCTTTGTTTATTTGTTTGTCAGGTAATCCTCAGCAGTAGATGGATCAATGCGACGGAGGGCTCGATGGTGACCACTGTTGGACATTTACGGATTTTTGAGTAACATTCTATTTTGTCTGCTTTATTCTAAATATTTATTTTTGGGATTAAAATGTCTTGAAATTGAACTATTTTTAAGTTTATTTCGGGATTTTAAACTATTAAGCTATTCATTAATGAATTAATGATGTTTTAGCTTCAACGATAATGAAATGTGTTCACCTAATAATCGGTTTGGAGATTTCACGACTTAAGTAACGACAATGAACTGAACAATTTTTAACTCGCTAAGATTTTCTAAAAACACTCTCATGTGACGCCGCCAAATTTGACCATAACGTCTAGGCCGAGTTTGGGGTGTTACAGCATACCTAAATCCTAAGTGGATGACAAACTATGTATACATGACTCGTACACTTTGATGTAAGTAAAAGCCTGAGTTTGAATACATAAAGAACCGAAAGCTAGTGCATTGGGTGTACGACTCATGCAGTATGTAGCATCATTCAAAATAGTGGAATTCATAGCCCGAGACATGGGTAAATGATTTCCTCTCATTGGCATTACATGGTAGATGAAAAGTAAATGTAGCCACGGGTCATTCGTCTTTATGATGAATTACTTGATTACTATCTGATTGCAATTGCCTTTTCATGAAGGAAGATGTAATGGTTACCATGAGATAAAATAGGATCATAATATTATCCCAATGAGATTAAGGATATCCTAAGAGGGTAACACACTTATGACAAGGTCATTGGACGAACACTATTCAAGTTGCTTTTGCAATGGTACGTCTTTGGAATGACTTCGTGACTGAATGAGTTTATAATTAATAGGTGAAAAGCTAGAACTTAATTATAAATTATTTGAGCCTCAATTGCATATATCCAATCGGTCCCTCCACTAGCTCGTTGAAACCATAAGTGAATTGTGCGTTGAATCAAAATGAACAGAATGAATAAAAATGGAAACCATTTAGGAAATGATTATGGTTTTCTCCAAAATGAAAATGAAAATGGAGAAAATTGAATCATTTGAAAATGAATGTGGTTTCTTGAAATGAAAATGAAATTGAGAAATGAATACATTTAGAAATGAACAAGTAATAACTCTAAAATATAGAGTTATCCATAACACTTCTAGCTCATAATTCTTTTAAATTCTAAGTAATTGATAATCATTTTTTTTTATTACAAAATTAATAAATTGAATAATTTATGTTAATTATATATATTTTTATTCAATTTCATGTAAATTATACTTAATTTTGTATTATTTTTAACAGATGATGCAACAAAGACAATCTAATCCTAAAGTTCTTCCGTTGAGACACTGACAGTATAGCTTGGTAGAGAATCATCAACTAAGCTGCCAAAAATTCATGACGGGACGTCTAAATAAATTAATTTGAACACTCAAATTATTGAAGGACCAAGGTGCAAACGGACAATAAAAATTGGATCACTTCTAGGAAAGATGAAGGCCCAAAATGCAACCCAAAGAAAGAGAGCTCCACACGACCAAGCAAGGTCCAAATACAGTACCCAAGAACCAGCCATAATGCTGCCCAAATCAGCTCTTTAGGCTAATTTTAAACATTTGCAAATCAGCCCTCAAACTCTCATACTCATCCATTCCAGCCCTCCACTTTTCAAGCTTTGCACTTTGAGCATCCTCTCTACAATTCATGGCTAGACACATGAAGGAGAAGATTGTGGCTGAAAATCTCTATTTTTAGCCCCCTTTCATGTGTGTAAATAGAGGCCAAAACCCCTTCATCCATCATTTAATGATTCCTTAACATTCAACATTCTCTCATCTTTTTCTCCTTTCTTCCACGCCTAAAGCTCTCCATATTTCCATTTTCTTTTAGCTGGCATTTCCTTAAGAAAAACTCTCTTCGCTAATCACCTTGCAGAGCAATTTGCAAAGGAGCAACCATGAAAATTAGAGGAAGTCACCACAAATAGTCTTTGGGTAATCACCGAATTCATCAGGAGTTTCTTCTTCATTTATCTTTAATTTGTTCTTAGTTTTTTTTAAACATGTCTGCAAATTGTTTGATTATTTTCCATTTTTAGTGATGATGACTTAAATTTTTTCAATTAGAATAATTGCAACGATTTGATTAAATTCATCCAATTCATGTTTTTATTGTTCTGTGCCTTAGTTTTTTTATGTAACAGCCCATTTTTCGGTGAGATCGAAATAGTGGTTTCGGGACCACAAATTCGAGCCAAAATTAAAATTTTATTTTATTTTATTTTATGGTTGGCATCATGGTAGGCAGGTCACATGAAAATTTTGGTACGAAAATTTTACCGATTGTGTGTTCAATTAGGGAAAGGACTAAATTGCATAAAATGCAAAAGTTGGGTTCTAGTAGCTATAAGTATCAAATAGCTCTGGAATTCAAAACTTAATGTTCTTATATGGTAATTAGACCATTGAAGAGTAGTTAGTAGATATTTTAATGACTCCTCCATGGAAAAATTAGAAAAGGGTAGGGACTAACTAAATTGGAAAATAATAAAATTAATAGATAATAATTAATTAAAAAGAAAAAAATCATCTAATTTCATATCATCTTCCCTAATTTTTCTACGAAAACCCGAGGAGAGAGGAAGAAAAATTTTCAAGCTCAATATGGTATGAAATCAAGTCCGTTTTTAGTAATTTCTATATTTTTGGAATCGGGATAGTCTAATCTTTCTATTTAGGGGATTTATTTGAAAAGTTATCAATGAATGAAATTTGGTTTGCGGATGGATATGCTGAAAATTAGAAATTTATGGTAGAAAATGAAAATTTATTCATAGATAAACAACTTTTACAAAGCAATTTTTGATGAAAACTTGATTTGGGGACTAAAATGAAAAAATGGTAAAAACCCATGAAAAATTTTGAAATTTATAGAGAATAAGTGCTGTAAATTTTAAGTTAAAATTTTGGTTAGGCTTGGAATAGGAAGTAAATTGCATGAATTTCATTTTCTGGGCCGAGGAACGAAATCGAATTTTTTGAAAAGGATAGGGGCAAAATGGTAATTTTTCCTAGGATGTAATAAAATGCAAATGTAAATGAAATGTGATAAATTAATCGTTAAATTTATCCATATAGATCCGAAAAGACCAACTACTGGACTAGATTAAGGAAAGTAAAAGGTTTCGGATTAGTTGACATTCAAATACGAATCATTTTCAAGGTAAGTTCATGTAACCTAAATTTGTATGTTAATATACTTGAATTTAATTGTAATATTGTGTTGATATGTATGAGATTATACACATAATGAAATAGTCATAAGTTGTGAAAAAATAGACAAATTGTCATGATCCGGTTGAATGTTGAATTTCGATGGGTTAAAAATAATAATGCATATGTTGCAGATAGAATTTAGCCCAAACGGGTAATTCTAATGTAAGCCCTCTTGAGCTTAGGTTATAAATTGGATTTAGCCCAGACGGGTAATCCTTATTAGGCTCTCTAGATCACATGCTACAGATAGGATTTAGCCTAGACTAGTAATCCTATTGTAAAATGTACTGCTCAAGAGTGTGCCTTTCTCTTATGTACCCTAACGGGTACTTTTGCACATGTGTATATTACTCAAACATCCATTGGGATTTCAATAGTTCGACAGAAAAGACCTTTGAAGTGTGGAAAGGTGAAACTAATGGTGATGAGCTCATCTATGTCTACTTGATATTCATATGTGATTATGTGACTAACTTGTTAAACAAGTGTATGTGTGTTTAGGTAGCTTATCCAAAATCGATGGAATGTAAATTTATGTATGCTTATATTATTAAATAAGATCAGTAAGTTTATTTTTAGTTATACGAACTTATTAAGCATAAAATGCTTACTCCGTGTAATTTTTCCCTGTTTTATAGTGCTCAAACCTCGTGAAAGTTGAAAGTTGGTGGGAGCAATCATCACACTATCCACTATCTCATTTTGGTACAAATAGAAATCTTATTTTGGTATAATGGCATGTATAAGCTTACTTGGCCAATGATCGCTTGTAATTGTTGCTTTGTAATCTAGCCATTGGAATGGCTAGTGATGTCTAAGTTTGGCTATTTTTGAAGCAATATTTTGGTAATCACATAAGTGCTTATTATATATTAGTTTGTTGGAATTATGTTAGCATATAAGTTTATATTAAGAGTAAGTTTACATCCTTTGATGCATGAGATAATACCACAAGATTAATGGAAAATTTTATGTGAATACGATGTTGGATTGGTGGATATATGCTTGTGAGTTTTGGTGCAGGAAAAGGGTAAGTTTTGGGTGACAAATGAGGCTAAAAAATAGCCTTATTTGTCCACACAGGCAAGACACACGGGCGTGTGTCTTGGTCGTGTGTGACACATGGCCTGGTAACATGGGCATATGGTTAGGCTGTGTGTCACGCCCCAAATTTTTTATTTTTGGCTCTTTGCAATTTTCAGGCTTGGAAGTGTTTGAATTTGTGGTTCGTGTTATTTTGGCTTAAATGTAAGTTGGGTTAAGTAATTATGAGCTCTGGGGTGTGTTTGGGAGGTCCTAAGTTCAGGCTGTAACTTAGGCTAAATTTGGGTTTTTAATTGAATTAAGCCTTACTTGAGGACAGTAAGCTTATAAGGAATTGTTGGCAAAAATTTAACAGAATGGGCCTGCTGGTCTAGTGGTTAAGTGACAAGGGATTACACTCAGAGTCAGGGGTTCGATTCCCTGCAGTGGCATTAAGATTATTTTGGCTGCAAGTTTCAGTAAGCGTGGGCTTCATTAAAATTCTGAGTTGTGGGCTTTAAGGGAAAAACCTAGGGTTATCTTTTTATTCCTCCTTTTTGGCAAAATAGTTTTTACTTGCCGTCTTCTCTTTTCCCCAAAAATTCCCTTCGCTGCCGAAATTTCCTATTCTCCTTCTCTTCTCCATTCGTTTTCTTTCCCTTTCGTTTGGCTTGGTGCTTTGCTAGTAGATTTCATCAATTCGGTAAGCATCACTTTATGTAAGTTAAGTATTTTCTATTGGAAATTGTTAAGAGAGGTTTTGGTTGTTGTTTAGAGGGATTCAAAGATCTGTGGATCATTAATCGGGGTTCTAAACAACAAGGAAACACCATTTTTCGTCGAAGTTAAGTAGATCTCGGGTTTTAGGTTTTATCCAATCTTAGGTAAATCAATTTAAGTGACTAATTTGGGTTTGGTTTTCTCAATCTTAGGCTTTGGAGTACTCATGGTTGGATTTATAGTGGAAAAAAACCAGATGTGTACTCCGATTGCACAGAAAATGAGTTTCGGTGAAAGCCGAAAAACCACATGGGCGTGTGGTCTGCCCGTGTGGTAGCTTGCATCGCGAGACATGGGCATGTGACAGACGAGCCAGGCCGTGCGCGTACCACACTGGAGCAACGGACACGGGCGTGTGAGGCTTGCAAGGCTGTGTGTGAGGCATGGGCTCTACCATTTGGGCCGTGTAGGTCTCACGGGCATGTGGGTCACACGGGTGAACCCCATGGCCATGTGGGTCTTGGGCCAGGTCGTGTGATTCACACGGGCAAGGCTAATTTGAGCCGTGTGGGCCACACGGTCGTGTGAGCCCACGGCGTGTGAGCCCAATTTTCCTAAAATGTTCTATAAGGTTGCATGAGTCGCCTAAGTCGACTGTGACCTGCCTGTAGGAACGGTAAGTGTTATTTAGACTCCATACTATGAATAATTACTGTGTTGTATGTAAAGCATGTTACAATAAGCATGTATATCTGTCTGATTTCATATATCTGTTCTGCTATGATATGATCTATTTTCTGCATATAAGCATGTCACGATATTTATGATGCATTGCATTGGGTTAGGTTGTTGTGAAGGGAAGGAAGTCTGAGAGACGATTAGCGTATTATTGGGCAACTACGCTGCATATATATGTTATGTACTGTTTTACAGTACCACTTGGTGTGTAGGGCTGGATGGGTTGATTTTATCCCCATATTTGGAGTCTAGGGCTGGGTGGGTCGATTTTATCCACACATGGTGTGTTGGGTTGGACGGAGATGGTGTGCAGGGTTGGTGGGCATGATTTCTGTTCTCTGATATCTGATTTGATCTGCATGCGATATCTGTATGGCTAGGCCGAATATCTGTATTCTGTTATCTGTTTGTATGCATGCTATTTGTGGGGATGTACACACTAAGTTTGCGAAAACTCACCCCTTTATTTACTCTGTGTCAAGAAATCCTCACTAGTATATGGATCGATGTGGCGGAGGGCTCGATGGTGACCACTGTTGAACATTTATGGATTTTTGAGTAACATTCTATTTTGTCTACTTTATTCTAAATATTTATTTTTGGGATTAAAATGTCTTGAACTTGAACTATTTTTAAGTTTATTTCGTGATTTTAAACTATTAAACTATTGATTAATGAATTAATGGTGTTTTAGCTTCTGCGATAATGAAATGTATTCACCTAATAATCAGATTGGAGATTTTACGACTTAAGTAACAATAATGAACTGAACGATTTTTAACTTGCTAAGATTTTCTAAAAACACTCTCATGTGATGCCGCCAGATTCGGCCATAACATCTAGGCTGGGTTTGGGGTGTTACATTTAGTTGTATCAGAGCCAGGTTTGGAAACTCGGCTGTGGATTTGGGTTTCAAAAGTTGGGTTTAAAGAAAATGATTTGTGAAATGATCGGAAATATTTTTTAAAATAAGTATGTGATACATCGAGCCTCCAGCACTGATCTTGTAAGTTCTTTGAAACTTTGATATGTATTGTCTGAAAGCATGATTAAAATGAAACATTGTCTATATTTGTTTGAAATACTATGTATGTATTGTGAAACTACTACAGGTAAAACTTTACTAAAACACTTAGGTAGTGTAAACTGAAACTGTAGTGAGCTTATTACTCGCGATAACTGACTCCGAAACTCTGATACTGTTCTGCATAAAATATCTGCTAATAATTATCAGAACTGTAAATTAATGTGCATAAAATTCCTTAATACAGATTAATTCAATAAGTACGATGAGCACACATGGTACCCGTGGACAGGGTACTAGAGGCCGAGGTAGAAGCCGTAGAGGGATTCGAGCTGAGTCCTTCGCATCTGATACGATCCCTAATCTGACACTAGCTGTAACACCCCGATTTTTGGGCCTGGAAGTATTGGGCCTTGAGTCTGGGTTTGGGTGGAAAATGGCCCGAATAATTTGGATGTTATTATTATTATTTCGTATGTTTATTTTAGTAATTAAATAAATTACGAAGGGTTTATGGTGTGGGAAAAAAGGCCCAAGAGTAAATTTAATTCGAGGAAATTCTTGAATTTTAATTTTGGGAGAGAGGGTTTTGGCGATATGGGCTTTTAAAGTTGAGGTGGTAAAATAGGACACAAAAAGATCTGTGGTAAAGTGGAATGTGGCGCCACCTAGGTGTTTGAGGAGTGACGTGTGGATGTTTAGGGGGAGCTAGAGTTCAAGTCACAAGGTAAGCGTATTGTTACTTTTATTTTTTATTTTTTTTTGTGCATGTGTCGGGCATGTGATAGAGCTTAAGTGGAAATTTGGCTAGGGCTTTAAGAAGGTTGGGCCATGGGTCTGAATGGCCATTAGGGCAACCTTTATTTTCTTTTTCTTTTTTGCCAAATTAGGGTTAGCCACTTAGAGCCTTACCTTTCATTCTATCCTCTTCTCAGTATCTCAAAAAGGCAAAAAATGCAAAGTTAGATCTCCTGAGTGCCGAATTCTTCCTTCTCTTCTCCTCTCTTTTTCTATTTTCTTTTTCTCCTTCTTTTCTTCTCTAGCCAAAACATTCCTACCATTCTACTCACCTCCTCTGTCAATCCCATCCTCCACAAAACCTCCATAGCCGATTGTCATAAAAGCCGAAATCCTGAAAACTCACTTCTTGTGCCGATTTCTCCAAGCCAAAATCCTTCAGTTATTTTTGTTCTTTTTGATCAAGTTTCATCTTCTCTAAACCCTTAGTATCTATCGGCAACATTACTTCAAAGTTATAACCTCAAATCGTCATCTTCTTCATCACTTAAAAAGCCGAAATACCATAGATTTAGGAACTTATAGCCGAAACTTTAGATCTCATGGATTCGAGTTCTACTATCGTTTAGAGGATAGATCTACATCAGATCTGCATAGAAATCAAAGAGGAATAAGTGGTAAGTGCTCATCACCTCAGATCTAGTCTTATTTTACAATTTAGGAAAGCCGAAGTCCCTAAAATCTAGGGAGGCTGTCGATTTGGGCATAGGGCTTTAAGGGTATTTAACTGATGATTTATTTTGGTGATTAGTGTCTTCTAGAGGTTTGATCGAAGGCTTGGATCTTTGGAACAACTAGACTTAGATCTAGTCATCGATTTTCGGTAAAAAGGTAAGACTCTAAAGGCTTCGGGGCATGGTTCGAATATAGGTTGCTGAATATTGGGATTGGTTGTTGTGGGTTGCAATCTAAGAATTGTGGTAATCAATTGTAGGACATCGTAAAGGATCTCAGTAGTAGTCATCGCGAAATAGGTGTGTATCGAACACCCTCTCATAGTTCAAATCGGCAAAAGCTGAAATGCCAAAATTTCGGCATTTTATGGGCTTGTGAGTGTGCGAGTGCTCACAAGACGTTTAGAAATCATTAGATCTGAAATCACAAAGTGGTAAGTTAGTCGTGTGTGAAATTTCGTGCACTTCGGTAATTGGGCCTCGATAGGCTAAAACTGTGCCCAATGGGCTTACGGGGCCCATACGAGTAAAATAATAAAAAAAATAGGCAATAAGTATGTTCTGTTAGAATGTGGAATCAAAACTGCTTAAACCGATAAACTGGTCATAAAACTTGAATTAAATGGGCTTAAATTGCTAGTGGACACAATAGGGCCCATTAGGTGTTTTAGGGCCCAATGGCTAAAATTGTGAAATTGAG
This sequence comes from Gossypium hirsutum, assembly GCF_007990345.1. Lineage (NCBI taxonomy): Eukaryota > Viridiplantae > Streptophyta > Magnoliopsida > Malvales > Malvaceae > Gossypium > Gossypium hirsutum. Next base: position 47,941,805 of record NC_053432.1, read on the forward strand.
ACAAATAAATTATTGCGATGACAAATGGGCTAGTAAGGACAGTAACAATCGTGAGAAACCTTAAAACTGATAAAATTACTGAAATACCTTTATAGGTGGAAAATTTATAGATTTACCCCTAAGAGCAAAATTACTAATATACCCCTAGGGTTAAGGTTGACCTAAATGCATGTTTGACTGTTACTATTTACTGCATGCCATGTTATTATTATCTGATGCATGGGACTGGGTTATTTATGGAGGAAGTACTGAAAGTGGCTTGACCACATACTGGAGGCTTTGCCTCAACTTACTGATATCTGAACAGCTATGCTGCAACTATGGAGTGTAGGGCTGGGTGGGTTGAGCTATTCCCCACATGGAGTGGAGGGTTGGTACGGGTGGAGTGTAGCGGTTGGCTATAGGCTGGGTTGGGCTTGCATACATGAATATGTCTGTTCTGTTCTGGAATGGGCCTATGGGCTATACTGTTATCTGAAAAGGGGCTAAGGCCCAATTTACTGTATTCTGAAAAGGGCTTCGGCCCAGTACCCACTGTTATCTGAATAGGGCTTAGGCCCAATGGGCTTGAGCTGAATTGGGCTTTGGATAGGTTTTCCATACACACTGAGTTTTCCAAACTCACCCCCTTTCTCTTCCATCCTTGTAGGTGAGCCCTAGTTGGTGGACTTGGAGCTAGACAGGATTCAGAGTGGCCACGAAGATTAAATTTCTGGTTTTTAAATAAGTTTCAATTAGCTTCCTTTTAAACTTCGTATTTATTTCTGATCTTTTCTATTTTGGTTAAAGTTGTAATAAGACCGCTCTATTATTTTTATTTTGGGTTCTTAAATCGTTTTCAACTTGAGGGCGCATTTTATAAAAGTTACTTATTTTCAAAATATCACGATAACCGAGCAAAGCTTCCGCAATGTAAATGTTTTCAAAGGAAATAAATATTTTAAATAGACTTAAACTTAATTTGTTGTTCGTGGACAAGTAATAAGCTTAAAGTGTGGCAATGGATGTGTGCATGTCTAAGATTGGATCATGGAAGAGCTAGGTACTTAAGCAGTCTAATTGACTCACCTCCTCTTTTCTTGAATCCTACCTGGTGCGCAGCTTCCATTCACTTTAATTTAAAATGAAAATATTCTTTAAACACTAAGAAAGATTTTAGATAAAACATGACTTCTCCAATAACGCTTCAATGTGACATGCCAGATTCAGTCGTAACGTCTAGGCCGGGTTTGGGGTGTTACACTAGCGAGACACTGGTGTCATCTGTTACTGAGACGGGTGTTAAGTCTTAGGACCATGTAGTTGGGGACGATGCACTGTCTCAGGGCATGTTGTGAATTTTGGAGAGGGTCGCTAGAGCTAATGTTGGATCTAGAGGCTGTGGGTCTGTTAAAGAAAGACTCCGGCCGAATGGGGCTGAGATATTTAAGGGCATCGCTGGAGTTGCTCCGAGTGTGGCCGAGTATTGGATGGAGGCCACAGAGTACATAATGGATGATTTGGATTTTACTGATGAGCAGAAGCTTAAGGGGGCTGTGTCTCTGCTTCGTGATAAGGCATACCAGTGGTGGTTGACCGTTAAGGAGGGTACTCAGCTTGATAGGTTGACTTGAGATTTGTTTAAGACCACTTATCAGAGTAAGTATATGGGAGCTAGCTACACTGACACTAGGCGACATGAGTTTCTAAATCTCACTCAAGGAGACCATTCAGCGGCCGAGTATGAGGTTGAATTTCTGAGGCTGAGTCGCTATGTGAGGGGCATGGTGACGAATGAGTATGAGCATTGTGTTTGATTTGAGGATTGTCTTCGTGATAGTCTGCAGGTTCTGATAGCTCCTCAGAGGGAGCGGGATTTCTCAATCTTGGTTGAGAAGGCCAAGATAGCTGAGGAGGTAAAGCTCTCTGAGCGCCAAAACCATAAAAAAGGGAAAGTTAAGATGGATTCTGAGTCTATTGGTTCTGGGATGAGACCTAAGAAAAAGGCCAAGGCTGACGGGTCCGTTAGAGTTGGGCTTACGGTTGCACCTGCTAGGATGGCAATCTGTCAGCTATGTAATAAACGCGATCCAGGCGAGAGTTAGAGATCTACTAGTGCTTTTTTGAGGTGTGGATCGACTGAGCATCGAGTTAAGAATTGTCCATTGAGGGGTAACCAGGTGCAAGGTCCGGTTGTTGAGACTGCGCAGCCGCCGAGAGGAGTACAACAGCCACCTAGGGGCCGTGGACAGGCTAGGGGTGGTAATGGTATGGGTCGAGGTCAGAGAGCACCTGGCAGGGATGCTGGGCCAACTGAGGCGAGGCAGTCTGCACTTGTCTATGTTGCACGTCACCGTGAGTATGGAGATACTCCAAATGTCATCACGGGTACGTTTTTAATTCTTAATGTACCTTATGTTGTATTGATAGAATAGGCTCTACACATTCTTATGTTGCATGTTCTGTGTCTGAGACCTTAGGGATTTCGCATGAGAGCACTTCTAGTGAGATTCTTGAGGTGAGTACATTGGGATAGTCTATTAAGGTCAGTAAGTTGTTCAGGGACGTTCCTGTAATATCCCGAAAATTTTTACAGTAAGGTATTATCTTTGATATAGTAAAATAAGGAAAGAAAGTGATAAAAAGGGGAAATTTTGAGTTATGTCAACCTTGGGAATTATATTATGATATATTAATTTAGGAAAGGACTAAATTGTAAAAGTGAGAAAATTTTTGTCGCTCAAGAGTAAATACTCAAAATTTGAGGGGTTAAGGTGTAAATATGGAAACTTTGAAGGACCAATAGTGCAAATATTTTAAGGATATAATGATCTAGAAACTAAGGAAAATGGATGAGCTAGGACCAAATTGAATAGGTAAAGAATTATACGGGACTAAATTATAATTTTACCAAATTAAGTGATGACTTAAGGATGAAATTTTAAAGATTATAAAGGGCAAAATGATCAATTAAAAGAAGAGAGAAATCTAGAAGGCAATGATGATGTTGGTGATATTTTAGATTAACTAATTAGTTAATAATTTTAATGATATTTTATTATTTTATTATTATTTTATTTAGTATAAATATATATGTGTGGAGAGAAAGATGGAACACACACACCAACCATCATCTTCTTCCATGCACCCCACTTTAGAAAGAAGAGAAGAAAGAAATTTTCTTTTCTTTACAATTTAGTCCTTCCACCAAAAATTCGCCATTTTCACCTAGAAATTAAAAGAATTTCTATGTTTACCAGGAGAGAAAATTAATAAAGAGACTACGGGGAGCTAAAATATCAAGTTAGATTCAACAAATAGAAGCTGGAGGAGAGAGAAAATCAAGTTAAAGGTTGAAATCAATGGAACAAGGTAAGAACATCAAGATTTCAATATATTTTTAAGTTTGATATTGTTGAAAAAGCATGAAATTGATGTTAATGTAGAGTTTTATTTTATATGGTCTTATGTTCTTGATATGTTAGTGAAGAGAAGATAAGTGAAAATAATGAGAAATAGTGTAGAGAAAGAAAATAAGGGTGTTATAAACATGGTAAATAAACATCTTGCACTAAAATAGTTTTGGACAACAGCAGTAGGCTAACTTTGAAAAATCACAATAAATTGCGGGAATAGAATTTGAGAATGAAAAAATATGGAATTAAATCTTATTGAGTCTTGTTTTTTATAAAATAAACAGTGTAAGAAATGGAATTGTGAATATGAGAAATAATAAATTTTGTGAGACAAGGTCAGAGTGAATTCGGGTTCCCCTGTTCTGACTTTGGAAAATCATAAAAAATTGGATAAAAATAATTGTAGAATTAAATTTATATGCTTATAATTCTGAATGAGTATATATTCAAGAGAAATAAACAGGAACATCATTTGAATCCTGTACGAGGAGATAATTAATTTTTAGTGAAGAAGGGTCGGAACTATCAGACAGCAGAATAGGGGTGAATTTAAAGAATAAACTGTACTTATTGGCTGAATAAAAAATTCTAAAAATTTTATGGTAAGAAGATATGTGAGTCTAGTTTCATTAAAAATTAGCGGATCTTAATTTCGAGTTCTGTAGCTTAAGATATAAATCATTTAGTGACTATGATGCAAATGGACAATTTTGAATATACATATAAGTAAATAGTGAAATTATTGATAATGTTACTTGTAGCATGTTATATAAATTAAGGATGTGGAATGGAGAGGAGGAGGAAAAATATATATATGAATATTCAGCTAGCATGGCTAATTTGCATGTTTTAGGCTCAGGGACTAAATTGAATGAAAATAAAATTTTATGGGTAATTTTGTAAAAATGTCAAAAATGACCAAATTGCATGAATTGAGTTGTTTTATTATTTAAATTACAAAATTGAATGAAATTATTAATTTAGACTAAGATCGGGTGAAAACATGTTTTAGGGATTAAATTGAAAAGTGTTGAAATTATGGAAAATTCTGATATTTAATAGAATTCATAGGCTGTTATCAATATGTTTGAGAATAATTAGGCTTGAAATAAGGATTAAATTACAAGAATTTTATTTTTCTGAGCCTAAAGATAAAATCGTCATTAATTAAAAGTTCAAGGGTAAAATGGTAATTTTGCCTAGAATATTTGATTGATCGTATCAGAATATGAAATGAATGAAAATTATGATCAAAGTTATTTATAAAGATACGGACGGCTTAAATACAAGACTTGAACATGGAAAAGAAAATGTTATCGGATTAGTGAAATTATAAACACAAACAAGCAACGAGGTAAGTTCGTGTAACTTGAATTATGTTCTTAAATGCTTGAAATGTATGTTATTGATGTGAATATAATTTGAATGTTCATTGTATGAAAATTGATGAAACATTGATATATTTGATAAAAAGGGGAAGAAATCTCGGTTGAATGAAAGGAAAATTCAATGGATCTCTGAAAAGGAATTGACGGTAAAAAGGATCTAGCCCGGACGGGTGATCCTATCTTGATATAGCCCTCCTGAAGAATATGTGGAAAATGGATTTAGCCCGGACGGGTAATTCGAATTAGGGTCTGAATTTAACCTTGACTGGTAATCCCGACAATACTCTATGAGTTTATATTACAAGGGATTTAGCCTGGACTGGTAATCCCACTGTAAGGATGATGTTCGCGGGAGTGTGCTTTCTGAAATGAAATGTGTAAGACCATGGTTGAAAGATACCATGGCAACATGATAGAAAATGTGTAAGACCATGGTTGAAAGATACCATGGCAACATGACATAAAATGAAGACCATGGTTGAAAGATACCATGGCAACATGATATGAAATGTGTAAGACCATGGTTGAAAGATACCATGGCAATGTGACATGAAATGAATAAGACCATGGCTGAAAGATACCATGGCAACGTGACATGAAATGAATAAGACCATGGTTGAAAGATACCATGGCAACATAACAGGGAAATGAATAAGACCATGGTTGAAAGATACCATAGCAACATGACAGGGAAATGAATAAGATCATGGTTAAAAGATACCATGGCAACATGATAGAAAACGAGTAAGACCATAGTCGAAAGATACTATGGCATCATGTTGAAGATAAATAAGATCGTGGATGAGAGACGCCAAGACATCTGTTGAACAACTAATATTCAGGTAATATGTACCTGATGACAAATGGTTATATGAATTGGTTATACAAAATGGTTATGTGAAATGTTTACAGGAATTGGTCATATAGAAATATATGAACAAAATAGTTGTATGAAATATTAAGAAGATAGATAAATGAAATAAGTATAGGTACATGGAATTTAATTTATGTTAAGTTTAATACGAACTAATACCAAAATAAATATACATAAGATATAAGGAAATGATGGTGTACGAAGTATTGATATAATGAAATGAATGATATATGCTTATGAAGAAATAGTAAGAGAATAATATATTTCGTGACATGCACATATATGATTATCTTTGATATGTTGATACAAGGAAATTATGTAAGTTGAGACTATTATTAAACTCAAGTGTGATATGTCGAGAAAATAGGTATATCAATATTGAATTTATATGAAATATGTGCAAGTATACTAATAATGATGTTGTTTGTCGCTTAGACAAGTGTCAAGCAATTGATTGAATGGTAACATGTTTAATTATAAGGAGCATTGAAATGGTAAGTACTTAGATGAAAACATAATTTAAGATTTTGCGAAAAAAATTTCTATGATCCCGATTTAATTCTGGTTGGTTTCTAATGTATGTTTGGGGCTTCGAGGCCCAATAGAGAGACGTTATGATTATTTTTAAAATATGAATAATAAATGACTCAGAATTATCTGAAAATGTTCAGTAAACTCCGGTAATGCCTCGTACCCTATTCCGATAATGGATACGAGTAGGGAGTGTTACATTTGTTGGTATCAGAGCTGACGTTTAGTCAGTTCTCAAACCAAACATAGTATATGTGAAGTTTAGTTATATGTATTATTAAAAGTAAATTATATTGTTACACGAAATATTGTACTAGTGGTTAAATTACAAAAAAAATGAAAGAAAGAAATAAAGAAGTAATATATGAAGTACATGATAAGGATTATTAGGGAATTATGGATATTTAGTGAATTTTGAAATACATTACAAGTATTAAAGATAAGAATATATAAATGTAAAGATAAGAATATATTACAAGTATTAAAGATAAGACCATGGTTGAAAGATACCATGGCAACGTGACATGAAATGAATAAGACCATGGTTGAAAGATACCATGGCAACATGGCGGGAAAATGAATAAGACCATGGTTGAAAGATACCATGGCAACATGACGGGCAAATGAATAAGACCATGGTTGAAACATACCATGGCAACATGACAGAAAATGAGTAAGACCATAGTTGAAAGATACTATGGCATCATGTTGAAGATAAATAAGATCGTGGATGAGAGACGCCAAGACACCTGTTGAATAACTAATATTCAGGTAATATGTACCAGATGACAAATGGTTATATGAATTGGTTATACAAAATGGTTGTGTGAAATGTTTACAAAAATTGGTCATATGGAAATATATGTACAAAATAGTTGTATGAAATAATTAAGAAGATAGATAAATGAAATAAGTATAGGTACATGAAATTTAATTTATGTTAAGTTTAATACGAACTAATACCGAAATAAATATACATAAGATATAAGGAAATGATGGTGTATCAAATATTGATATAACGAAATGAATGATATATGCTAAGAAACAGTTAGAGAATAATATATTTCGTGACATGCACATATATGATTATCTTTGATATGTTGATACAAGGAAATTATGTAAGTTGAGACTATTATTAAACTCAAGTGTGATATTTCGAGAAAATAGGTATATCAATGTTGAATTTATATGAAATAAGTGCAAGTATACTACAATAATGTTGTTTGACGCTTAGACAAGTGTCAAGCTATTGATTGAATGGTAACATGTTTAATTATAAGGAGCATTGAAATGGTAAAAACGTAGATGAAAATATAATTTAAGATTTTGTGAAAAAAATTCTATAATCCCGATTTAATTCCGGTTGGTTTCTAATGTATGTTTGGGGTTCGAGGGCCCAATAGAGACACGTTATGATTATTTTCAAAATATGAATAATAAATGACTCAGAATTATCTGAAAAATGTTCAGTAAACTCCACTAATGCCTCGTACCCTATTCCGGCAATGGATACGGGTAGGGGGTGTTACAGTTCCATTGAAAGTCCAAGGGACAATATTTTTGGCTGATCTGATGGAACTTTCGTTTGGGGAGTTCGACTTGATTTTGGGTATGGACTGGCTGATGAAGCATCATGTAAGTCAGTATTATGCCGAAAAGAGGGTGGTTCTGAGGACCCTGTATTGTGTCGAAAAGAGGGTGGTTCTGAGGACTGAAGAGAATAATGAGATAGTCGTGATTGGGGAATGACGGAATTATCTAAGTAATATGATATCTTCGATGGTAGCAAAGAAGCTGATGAGGAAAGGATATGAGGCGTTTTTGGCCTACATCAGTGCTTTTAATTCTATGGGCTTATTGGCCAAGGACATCCATGCTGTGAAGGACTTTCCAGATGTTTTTCCAGAGAAACTACCAGGACTGCCTCCGGGCAGTGAGGTAGAATTCGGGATTGAGTTGATTCCCGGTACAGCTCTGTGTCTATCGCCCCTTACCGAATGGCACCGAAGGAGGTGACGGAACTTAAGGCTCAGATTCAGGAGCTGTTGGATCGTGGGTTTGTTCGTCCTAGTGTGTCTCCATGGGGAGCACCGGTTCTATTTGTGAAGAAGAAGGATGGTACGATCAGGATTTGTATCGATTATCGTTAGTTGAATAAGTTGACGATCAAGAATAAATACCCACTTCCAAGGATAGATGATTTATTCGATCAGTTCAGATGAGCTTTAGTGTTTTCTAAGGTTGATCTACGCTCAGGCTACCATCAGTTAACAATAAAGGAGGTCGATGTGCATAAGACGGCATTTAGGACTCGGTATGGCCATTACAAGTTCCTAGTTATGCCCTTTGGGTTAACTAATGCACAGCAACATTCATGGACTTGATGAACCGTGTGTTCCAGCCCTACTTAGACCAGTTCGTGGTGGTGTTCATCAACGAAATTTTGGTGTATTCTAAGTCTAAGGACGAGCACGACGAGCATTTAAGAGTGGTTCTACAGATTCTTCGGGAGAAACAGCTATATGCGAAGTTTAGTAAGTGTGAATTCTGGCTTAGAGAAGTGACATTTCTGGGACATGTAGTTTCTGCAGAGGGGATTAGAGTGGATCCTCGAAAGGTTGAGGCTGTGTTGGGTTGAAAACAGCTGAAGAGCGTATCGAAGGTTTGCATTATTCTGGGTTTGGCAGGTTATTACCAACACTTCATAGAAGGGTTCTCGCTGATCGCAGCGCCATTGACTAAGCTACTGCGTAAGGGGGTTCCCTTTTTTTAGAAGGACACTCAGCAAGAGAGCTTTGAAAAGCTCAAGACAATTTTGACTCAGGCTCTAGTTTTGATACAACCTGAGTCTGGCAAGGATTTCGTGGTTTACAGTGATGCATCAAATGTGGGTTTGGGTTGCATCTTGATGTAGGATGGTAAAGTGGTCGCGTATGTATCTCGTCAGCTGAAGACTCACGAGGCTAATTATCCGAAGCATGATTTGGAGTTGGCAGCGGTGGTTTTTGCTCTTAAGATCTGGGGGCATTACTTGTACGGCGAGAAGCGTATCATCTACACTAATCATAAAAGCCTCAAGTATCTCCTCACTCTGAAGGAGTTAAATCTTAGGCAGCATTAATAGGTGGACTGCTTAAGGATTACGACTGCAGTATTGAGTATCATCCTGGTAAAGCCAATGTGGTGGCAGGTGCGTTAAGTCATAGGGTGATGACCGATTTGAGAGTGATGTTCACTAGACAGAGTCTTTATGATGATGGAAGTCTTCTGGCTGAGTTGTAGGTTAAGTCGACGTGATTGGATAGAATTAAGGATAAGCAGTTGGGGGATAAGTCTCTTGAGTTGCGATTTCGTCAGGTTGAGGCTGGTTCTACCATTGATTTTAGGATTGACAGTGATGGGGTGTTACGTTTCCGAGATAGGATTTGTGTACCTAATGATGAGGATTTGAGGTTGTTGATTCTAAGGGAGGCGCATAGTAGCCCTTACGCTATGCATCCTGGTGGCAACAAAATTAGGGATCTTTAAGAGTTGAAACATGAGGTGATGGCTTTGTTGCTCATTGTTTGACTTGCCAGCAGGTTAAGGCTGAGCATCAGTTACCTTCGGGTTTGCTTCAGCCAGTAAGGATACGAATGTGGAAATAGGAGCGAGTAACGATGGACTTCGTTAGTGGGTTACTCCTAACTCCTACTAAAAAGGATTCTGTTTGGGTTGTTGTGGATCAGTTGACCAAGTCTGCACATTTCATCCTTGTTAGGATAGGCTTCTCTCTACAGAAATTGGCCAAGTTGTATATTTCTGAGATAGTGAGACTGCATGGGGTACCTGTCTCGATCATTTCTGATAAGGATCCTCATTTCACGTCTCGATTTTAGGGAAAGCTTCATGAGGCTTTGGGTTCTCTTTTTGACTTCAGTACTACTTTTCATCCTCAGACAGATGGACAGTCGGAGAGGGTAATTCAGATATTGGAGGACATGTTGAGGGGTTGCGTAATAGATTTTCGAGGCAGTTGGGAGGAGTTCTTGCCTTTAGCTGAGTTCGCTTACAACAACAGTTATCAGTCTAGTATACAGATGGCACCATATGAGGCACTTTATGGTCGTAAGTGTCGCACTCCTTTGTGCTGGACTGAGTTAGGTGAGCGGCATGTTCTGGGTCCAGAGTTGGTTTCGGAGATTAAGGATAAGGTTCATTTTATTCGTGACCGATTGAAAGCGTGAATTTGAAAAGAAAGGACATCGAGTATTCTGTGGGAGACGTGGTTTTTCTTAAGGTATCGCCATGGAAGAAGCATCTGAGATTTGGTCGTAAGGATAAGCTGAGTCCTCGATTTATTGGGCCGTACCGGATTCTAAAGCGAGTGGGGTCAGTCGCATATCAGTTGGAGCTACCTCTAGAGTTGGATCGTATTCATGACGTATTCCACGTATCAATGTTGAGACGATATCACTTTGATTCTACTCACATTGTGCCTGTGGAGGAGATTGAGGTTAGACCAGCTCTGACATTCGAGGAGGAGCCGATTCAGATTTTGGATTGCGACATTAAGGTACTGCGTAGGAAGTCTATTCCCTTAATGAAGGTGCTGTGGCGGAATCATAGCATTGAGGAGGCTACTTGGGAGCCAGAGGATTTGATGCGTCAGCAATATCCTCACCTTTTCTGATCAAGTAAAATTCGAGGATGAATTTTCTTTAAGGGGGTAGAGTTGAAACGCCCCAAATTTTTTATTTTCGGCTCTTTGCGATTTTCAGGCTTGGAAGTGTCTGAATTTGTGGTTCGTGTTATTTTGGCTTAAATGTAAGTTGGGTTAAGTAATTATGAGCTTTGGGGTGTGTTTGAGAGGTCCTAAGTTCAGGCTGTAACTTAGGCTAAATTTGGGTTTTTAATTGAATTAAGTTTGACTTAAGGTCAGTGGGCTTATAAGGAATTGTTGGTAAAAATTTAACAGAATGGGTCTGCTGGTCTAGTGGTTAAGTGGCAAGGGATTACGCTCAGGGTTAGGGGTTCGATTCCCTGCAGTGGCGTTAGTATTATTTTTGCTGCAAGTTTCAGTAAACGTTGGGCTTCATTAAAATTCTGAGTTGTGGGCTTTAAAGGAAAAACCTAGGGTTATCTTTTTGTTCCTCCTTTTTGGAAAAATAGTTTTTACTTGTCGTCTTCTCTTTTCCCCAAAAATTCCCTTTGCGGCCAAAATTTCCTTTTCTCCTTCTCCGCTCCATTTGTTTATCTTTCCCTTTCGTTTGGCTTGGTGCTTTGCTATTAGATTTCGTTGAATCGATAAGTATCGCTTTATGTAAGTTAAGTATTTTCTGTTGGAGATTGTTAAGAGAGGTTTTGGTTGTTGTTTAGGGGGGATTCAAGGATCTGTGGATCATTAATCAGGGTTCTAAATAGCAAGGAAATACCATTCTTTATCGAAGGTAAGTAGATCTTGGGTTTCGGGTTTTATCCAATCTTAGGTAAATTGATTTAAGTGACTGATTTAGGCTTGATTTTTTCAATCTTAGGCTTTGGAGTGCTCGTGGTTGGATTTGCAGCGGAAACAAACTAGGTGTGTACTCCGATTGCACAGAAAACGAGTTTCGGCAAAAGCCAAAAAACCAGTCTATCGACGCCAACGGACGTGTGGTCTGCCCATATGGTAGCTTGCGTCACGAGACACAGGCGTGTGACAGACGAGCCAGGCCATGCGCGCACCACACGGGGGCGACGGACAAGGGCGTGTGAGGCTGGCAAGGCTGTGTACGACGCACGAGCTCGACCATTTGGGTTGTATAGGCCGCACGGGCATGTGGGTCACACGGGTGAACCACACGGGCGTGTGGGTCTTAGGCTAGGCCGTGTGATCCACACAGACAAGGCTAATTTGAGCCGTATGGGCCACACGGGCGTGTGAGCCCAATTTTCCTAAAATGTTCTGTAAGGTTGCGTGGGTCACTTAAGTCAATTGTGACCTGCCTGTAGGGACGGTAAGCGTTATTTAAACCCCATACTATGAATGATTACTGTGTTGTATGTAAAGCATGTTAGAATAAGCATGTATATCTGCCTGATTTCATATATTTGTTCTGCTATGATATGATCTGTTTTCTGTATATAAGCATGCCACGATATTTATGATGCATTGCATTGGTTGGGTTGTTGTGAAGAGAAGGAAGTCTGAGAGGCAATTAGCCTATTATCGGGCAGCTACACTGCATATATCTGTTATGTACTGTTTTACAGTACCACTTGGTGTGTATGGCTAGATGGGTCGATTTTATCCCCATACTTGGTGTGTAGGGCTGGGTAGGTTGATTTTATCCCCACATGGTGTGTTGGGTTGGACGGAGATGGTGTGCAGGGTTGGTGGGCATGATTTATGTTCTCTGATATCTGATCTGATCTGCATGCTATATTTGTATGGCTAGGCCGAATATCTATATTCTGTTATCTGTTTGTATGCATGTTGTTTGTAGGGATGTACACACTGAGTTTGCGAAAACTCAACCCTTTATTTATTCTATGTGAGGAAATCCTCGGCAGTAGATGGATCGGTGTGGCGGAGGGCTCAATGGTGACCACTGTTGGACATTTATCGATTTTTGAGTAACATTCTATTTTGTCTGCTTTATTCTAAATATTTATTTTTGGGATTAAAATGTCTTGAACTTGAACTATTTTTAAGTTTATTTCAGGATTTGAAACTATTAAGCTATTGATTAATGAATTAATGGTGTTTTAGTTTCTGCGATAATGAAATGTGTTCACCTAATAATTGGATTGGAGATTTTATGACTTAGTAATGATAATGAACTGAATGATTTTTAACTTGCTAAGATTTTCTAAAAACTCTCTCATGTGACGCCGCCAAATTCGGCAATAACGTCTAGGTCGGGTTTGGGGTGTTACACTGTGTGTCCCCTACACCTTAATTTCGAGAAACAAAATGCTCAGAATTGGGCACATAGGTAGAGACACAGGCGTGTGTCTCAGCCGTGTTTGCCACACAATCCCTATGGAGATGTTACTCTTTTTACTTACTTATCACTTGATAACGATTTTGTATATTTGCACATTCCGTCGCAAACCAACAGGGAATTCTCAAAAATGATCAGAAGATTGAGTTTATGTTTTTGAGCTATTTTAATGCCCGAAAATGAAAATAAACCATACAATCATAGTGAACAAGTTGAATGGTGAAATATTAAATATAGTTTCTCAAAAAATTTATTAGTGGTAAAATTGTCATAATTTTACTGGGAGTAAAATTTGGATGAGAAAACTATTAAATAAAAATATTGAAGTTTATTTTACGAAATAGAAAAACAAAATCAGGTTGGATCAAATTAAAAAGTATTGGGTCGAAAAGTCCAGAAAGTACTCATAATTAGACCTGATATGAGAGAGGCCCAAAATCCTCTCATGGAATATGAAAGGCCAGTAACCCTAGTAGGAATACTAGGGGTGTGTCGCCCATCCTAATCCTACTCTAAGTAGGGAGTGTTTTTTCTATTTGAAATAAACTTTTCTAATTCAATAGGTGTTCTACCTTCTCTCCCTATAAATACATGATACCAGTAGGGTTATTTACAAAACTTTAAGGTATCATTATTCTACCCGAAAATAAAGAGACTTTTATTTTCTAAGAATTAAATATATTTTTCGAAATAATGATTCTGTCAATTTCTATTTGAGAAGAGAATTTTCGATTTCACTCCAAAAGAAAAGAAAATTATTTCTACTTTATGTGTTTAATTTGATTTGATCGAGCCTACACTCCAGGCAATTTATGATACAAGAATATCAAAGAAGATCATCTGGTTGCAAGTCGAGAACGAGAAGGATCTGTCTATCCAGAAACACAGGTATGATTTTGGTTTAGGGTTTATTGCTATAAATATCACAAGTCGGGTCAGTTTTTGAAATTTTTATTTTCCGTTGTGCAAGTTCAAACTAGAATTTTTTTCCAATACAATCTCCTTTAAAGACCAACCCATTTGAAGCTCATTGGGATCACTTGAAGACTTAGTTGCTCTTTTTTTTTCTTTTTTGCCTAATCTTTCAATGGCTCAATTAAGAAGCTTATTTAAGCCCAAGTTAATTTGTTTTCTTGTAAATTTGATCTATCCATAACTCCCATAAAGCTAGCCAAATTCACATAGTCTTTTTTTTTTCCTCATATAAGTTTCTTAGGAAGAAAGAGATACCTTTTATAGCTATCTACATTTTTAGGCTACATTTCAAGGATTTTTTTCTTAGCCATCCACATTTTCTAGGCTAGTTTTTAGAAATTTGTTTCTCTTTTTTTCCAACTCCCTTCTTGTATAAAAAGAGGTAGCTACCCACCATAAAGGGCACCCAACTTTGATTTGAATAAATGTACTCTTTAAATTCTCCTTTGCAAGAAATATTTTCTTATTTGTTTTAAAAGAGTTTTCAACTCAATCATCTTCAAGATTATTGGTGGGAGTTCTTCATCCTTCAGTTTGTCAAGTTATCTAGCTTTGAGGGTCGATTAATGCCATTACTGGAGTTTATTGAAGCTTTTTCTTCAAGAGGTTCTATTGGATATTTTTCTACCTCATCTTGTTATCATCATTTTTATCATCCTTTCATTTTCCTTCTCTCCTTATTTACTCTTATTTTTTTATTTTTAAATTGTTCCTAACTTATTATCATTGAATTTCATATTCAAGAATTCATATTAGCCTCATCTTTTTGGAGAACAAGATTCAAGAGTTTTGGCAAACAGATCAACAAGGTTGCCCACCGATGCGATTTTGACTACATCTACTATTTCATCAACTATCACCTTTCTTAAAATATAATATTAGAGATCAATGTGTTTTGCATTTTTATGATGTTTGGTCTCTCTAATAGTACCTATACTAGAAACTAATTTGAGATGAATTAAGAACATTCGAAACCATGTAGCTTTTTGGTTACTTTCGAAGTAATCACATATTTTAGCACCCATGGTTAAATTAAAAAAAAATTTGCTTGACACTCTTCCAAACATGACCCCATCGCCTAGGTCAAACATACAACCCAAGGTCGATTTCCTCACATCTCTACAATTTTGGAAATCTGAACCCATATATCTAAGGGGCATTAGGTCCCCCCAAAATATACTAGCATATAACCTCTCATTCTTCATAAATACTTAAGTATGTGCTTCAATGCTTGCAAATGTATATGTCCAAGATTCATCGAATACCAACACATTATTCTAATTGCAAAATAGATATCTAGACATGTTCAAATAATTGCACACATAAGGCTTCCTACCATCGAAGTGTGTATGAAAGCTTTATCGTATGCTTTGTTGTTTCTTTCCTCTTAATACATTCTTCCAAAGAAAGATAAAACCATGATGCAAAAAGTTATGCCCTTTTCTTTGCGTCAGTCATTGCAAAATATTCTGGAATCTTATCAATGTATAAAACTATCAAATCACTAGTATCACTGCCTTATAGATTGAGTCAACTTATACAACAATTTGTCCAAATTCAAATCTAATAAAGGAATGCTTCACAATAGTAAACAATATCTCATTATAGTCAATTTCTTCTTTTTGAGTGTGTGACAGCCTTAATTTGACCCTAGTCGGAAAGTGGTTTCGGGACCACAAAACCGAGTCATAAAAAATAATTAATTGCTCTATTCTATGCTTATTGTATGTGTACATGCATGTGTGAAACTTTCATGCTTTAATTTTGTCATTTGTATGTGAAATTATTAAATAGGACTTATGTGAAATAATTGTGAAAGGTGATAGGTAAAATTAAAAGTGGTCTATTAATGCATGTCATAAAAAGTTTGGACTTGCATGTCAAATATCTATTTTTTGATTATGGTGGCCGGCCATAATGATGGTTGACGGTAAATATATGTTTATTTAAGTATTATAATAAGAAATGGCATTATGTTGAAATAATAAATAATTAGTAAAATAAGGTAAAGATAATAAAAATTAAGGGATGCTCATCTTTCTTTCTTCATTGCCGAAATTGAGAAAGAAAAATGAAAAATAAATTGAAGAAGAAACCAAGGCATTCGGCCATGGCTATCCCAAATTAAAGGTATGCATTCTGATTTTTATTTTAATTGATTATGATATTAAATTGATAAGTGCATAATTTAGTTAACCCATGGTTTAAATGCATGAGTCCTTGAACATATAACCATTCAGCAAGTTGATAAATTTGTGTTAATTTGAGGAGTTTTTGGAAGATGTTATTTATATGTTAAAGTAACTTAAATGAATAAGTTGAATTCATTGTTTGGAGGTATGAATTGTAGTTGCCGTATGTATATATATACATATGCACTTTGGAAAGAAAATTTTGTGTTATTTGAGTTTATATATATATATGTGCATTCGGTCATTGGGGGTAATAAGATGAATTTAAAATGTTGTGGTTTGTTTTTAAGGTTGGTTAAATGGTTGTGGTCATTGCCGAATACTTTTTTGTTAGGGGAAAATAGGATTAAGCATCGGTTCGATGAGCTAAATATATATATATATTCGGCTATATAGATTTGATGTGTACTTCAAAATATAATAAGCCTTAAGAGATTGTGTTTGTGTATGTGAACTAGATGTTTAATGGATATTCGGCTAAAAGGGTAATTTGTTAAGTCATAGGAATTGTGGTGATATACATTCGGTCATTAGGGTTATATGTACTTTGGTCATGTGAGTTATGTATTAAGTAAGTTATTTCTTCGAAATGTATATTCAGTCATTGTTTAGCATGGGTGAAACCTATGTGCAATTTGCTACAATTGATCATGGAATGGAAATTGTATAATAAAGCTAAGTTTGAGTGGTTAGGGCCGAATGTGGAATATGAGATATTAAGGCATGTTGTGATTATATATATGTGTATATACGTGATTGTGCATAAAATGAGTAATTGATTAAATTGTGTTAGTCACACATAAGTATATATATGCCTTATGTAAGTACCTTGTGACATAGAGACATTCGGTTATACATATATATTATATAAATAAATTCGTGTAAATAATAAGCATGATATCGAGTCATGGCACATTTTATTAAACATAAATTGCATTGAAATTATATGATTTGTCAAATGTGACTATTAAAGAATTAAAGTTGAGTAAGTAATTAAACAAATTCATTTGTTCAAATTTAAAGCTCAAGAGCAAAGAAGAACTAAATCAGAGAAGGGAAAGGAGAAAGCAATCGAGTAGCCTATCCGCAACTGTTCAAAACATCCGAGGTAAGTCTTTGAGTAATGGAACTTAGTTTATGATTTGATAAAATCATTATATATAAGCATAATATATAATTTGTAACCTAATGGTTCTACTTGAATTAAGTAGTGAGATAAATAATTTGTGCATATGACTTGTAGCCGAATGGTTATAGAAAACATGTTAGATAGCGAAACGAAGTCGTGTTCTTGTATATGGCTATTGAGCCGAAAGTGGAATGGTTGATCAGCATGTTGTGCTTGTGCTCTAGTAATGTAAATGAAATGCTAATGTACTATGATATATATATGTGTGTACACGATAATTGAGGATTTCAACAGGCTAACCCCCGTAGGCCTTGTGTGAGATTTATATCCGGGCTAAGTCCCGAAGGCATTCGTGCTGGTGTTATATCCGGGCTAAGTCCCGAAGGCATTCGTGCTGGTGTTATATCCGAGCTAAATCCCGAAGGCATTCGTACTGGTGTTATATCCGGGCTAAGTCCCGAAGGCAATTATGTTGGAAATGTGTGATCTTGCTGTAATAATTCAAATTAATGGGCTCACAACCCTAAGATGGTCAGGTATGTACCGCATATACGTTGTAAAATTTGATTTGGTTTAAATTGTGATTATTCATTTGGATTGTGCTCTGTCAGTCATTGCTTATGGTTGTATGAAATCTATAATTTATTCAGGATACATGAATTTTGATTCAAGTGAAAATATGTTAAGATTGGCTCTGAGCATGTGAGTATATTGGTTGAAGTGTGAAGTAACATGAATATGTGAATATGCGTATATGTATTTATTGAGCCTTGAAATTGAATTAGATGTATTCGGTCAAATAATGAAGTTGGTTGAATAAAAAAAAAAGAAGTTATCTACTTGATATGAAATGGTGTTTAAGGAATAATTTAGAATGACTTGCATGGACAATAGTAGTATATTTAGTCATGTTATATTCGGTCAAAGAAAAGATGATAAGCATTATGAATGCTATGCTTTAATTTTAAATGATTTCATTACTTAAAACTTACTACGCATAGAAATGCTTACTTTGTTGCCCTTAATCCTCTGTTTTATAGATCTCGTTCGTTAGCTACGGTCTCGGGGATCTCAAAGTCGAAGTCGTCCACACTATCTAAGCATATTCGGTACTCTAGTAGTTAAACTTTGATAATGGCATGTATAGGCTTGACTTTTTGTTGTTAAATAAGTATCTTTTTGATGATGTATATATGTATAGCCATGCGAAAATGGCTTGTTAAGTTACTATATGTGTTCCACTTAATTAATGTGAATGTGTGGTTGATATTCGATTAAAGTTTTCAATGTTTTGATGTGAATTGAACTTAAGAATTAATCAATATACCCATTATCTTAATATGACTCTTTTGTATATTGTAAGTGTGCCAACGGGAGTTATTCTAATAAAGTTAACTGAAATTTTGTGCTTGTATGGTAATACTCTTTAACCCTCCGGCGACGGGTATGGGTTAGGGGTGTTACATTTTATTGGTATCAGAGCTACGATTTAGTCGATTCTAGGACTAACGTAGCATATATGAGTCTAGCTATACATGCCATTAAGTGTTAATACGATAGTGTGATGATTTCTGACAGTTAAAAATGTGTGTTCGTATAGTAATGGATCCCGATCCCGATCGAGCGGTAGCTGATGATGTTGAGAGTGTAGCGTCTGCTCCCACACACGGGACCGTGCCGATAGACTCTCAACCTAATGCAAGCAATCAAAATGATGAGGCTAGACAAACCTTTTATAATGTGATGAATGATTGGTTCAACCAATACATTCGGACAAATATGGCTGCTCCACAACCCCCACTTTCAACAAATACACCCCCTGCACCTATGATACCTCCGGTGATTGATCACATGAGGATGAATAAGCCCCCGATAGACAGAATTCGAAAGCACGGGGCTACTGAATTTAAAGCTACAGATAGTGGTGATGCCGAGCAAGCTGAATTTTGGTTGGACAATACTATCCGAGTATTCGATGAACTATCTTGCACACCTGATGAATGCCAAAAATGTGCCATATCTCTCCTACGTGATTCTGCCTATTATTGGTGGAATAAATTGGTTTCTGTTATGCCCAAAAAACGGGTGATGTGGGAATTCTTCCAGACTGAGTTTCGAAAAAAGTATATCAGTCAGAGGTTCATCGATCAGAAACAAAAAGAATTTCTTGAGCTTAAACTGGGTTCCATGTCAGTTACTGATTATGAACGAAAGTTTGTCAGTCTTAGTAGATATGCTCGGGAATGTGGATCGTCTGAGGCTATTATGTGTAAACATTTTGAAGATGGGCTGAACGAAGATATAAAAATGTTTGTTGGCATTCTTGAAATACGAGAGTTCGTAGTACTTGTTGAGCGAGCTTGCAAAGCTGAAGACCTTAGTAAAGAGAAAAAGAAAGCTGATGTTGGAGCTGGAGAGTTTCATAAAAGATCTTCGAGAAAGCCTTTTCAGCAATCATCGAAGAAATTTTGAGATGATTCGGGTCGATCTAAGAACACTTCGAGCTTTTCCAGACGAGACCGTGATCGACCTCCTATGAGTACTCAAGCCACTTCAGTTGCCAGTGTTGGAAATGATCTTCGGGATAGGACCGAGTACAAGTTTTGTAGAGAATGGCATTTGGGGAGTTGTAGATTTCATGATCGCTCCTGTTATAGATGCGGATCATCCGACCACTTCATCAAAGACTACCCGAGATTGTCAGAGCAAAATGTGAATCAGAGTGGGAAACCGAGTACTGCTACAGCTCGAGGTAGACCACCTAGGAATACGGGGAATGCTAGTGGCGATCAGAAAGGGTCTAGAGATGCTACGACCAGATCCAAGGCTCGTGCTCCTGCTAGAGCTTATGCTATACGCGCACGCGAGGATGTTTCTTCACCTGATGTTATTACCGGTACTTTCACTCTCTTTGATACTGATGTGATTGCATTGATTGACCCTAGTTCTACTCATTCATATGTATGTGAGACTTTAGCATTCAGTAAGACTCTACCTATTGAGTCTACTGAGTTCATGATTCGAGTGTCGAACCTCTTGGGTCGATATGTGCTAGTCGACAAAGTGTGCAGGAAATGTCCCCTGATAATTCGAGGTTCCTGTTTTCCGGCCAATTTGATGCTTTTACCGTTTAATGAATTTGATGTTATTCTCGATATAGATTGGTTGACCGTGCATGATGCAGTTGTGAATTGCAAAAGAAAGACTATTGATTTGAGATGTACAAATGATGAGATAATCCGAGTTGAGTCTACTGATATGAACGGGTTACCAGCAGTAATATCCTCGATGTTGGCTTAGAAATATGTAAAAAAGGGTGTGAAGCATATCTTGCGTACGTATTTGATAGTAAAGAATCAGAAAAAAAGCTTGAATCAGTACTAGTGGTTTGTGAGCATCCAGATGTTTTTCCCGAGGAATTACTAGGGTTACCACCTATTCGAGAGGTAGAGTTCGGTATTGAACTTGTACCTGGGACTACACCAATTTCGATAGCTCCATACCGTATGGCACCAACGGAATTGAAGGAATTGAAAACTCAGTTGCAAGCGTTGACGGATAGAGGTTTCGCTCGACCGAGTTTCTCACCTTGAGGTGCACCAGTATTGTTTGTGAAAAAGAAAGATGGAACCATGAGAATGTGCATCGACTATCGACAATTAAATAAAGTGACAATAAAGAACAAATATCCGTTACCGCGTATTGATGATTTGTTTGATCAACTGAAGGGAGCATCAGTGTTTTCAAAGATAGATTTGAGATCGGGTTATTATTAGTTGCGAGTTCGAGACTCAGATTGCCTAAAACTGCTTTCAGAACGAGATACGGTCACTACGAGTTCTTAGTGATACTGTTTGGGCTCACTAATGCCCCTGCGATATTTAAGGACTTGATGAATCAGATCTTCAAACAGTATTTGGACCGATTTGTAGTTGTGTTTATGGATGACATTTTGATCTATTCGCGAGATGAAACCAAACATGCCGAGCACTTGAGATTAGTGCTGCAGATTTTACGGGACAAGCAGTTATATGCTAAGTTCAGTAAATGTGAGTTCTGGTTGAGAGAAGTTAGCTTTTTGGGGCATGTGGTATCCGCATTGGGTATTCGTGTTGATCCGAGTAAAATATCAGCCATACTTGATTGGCCTCCTAGAAATGTTACTGAAGTTTGGAGCTTTTTGGGACTTGCCGGTTACTACAGACGGTTTGTAAAGGGTTTCTCGATGATAGCCACACCAATGACGAAGCTACTTCAGAAAGATGTTAAGTTCGAATGGTCAGAAAAGTGCCAGAAAAGTTTCGACCAACTGAAAACCTATTTGACTGAAGCTCCAGTGTTAGTGCAGCCTAAATCCGGTAAAGAGTTTGTCATTTACAGTGATGCGTCCTTAAATGGACTGGGTTGTGTATTGATGCAAGAAGGTTGAGTTGTAGCTTATGCTTCGAGGCAATTGAAGCCACATGAGAAAAACTATCCGACCCATGATCTCGAATTAGCTGCCATCGTATTTGCTTTGAAAATATGGCGACACTACTTGTTTGGAAAGAGGTGTCATGTATATTCAGATCACAAAAGCCTCAAATATTTGATGACTCAAAGAGATTTGAATCTGAGACAAAGATGTTGGCTTGAATTATTGAAAGATTACGAGCTTGTCATTGACTATCACCCGGGAAAGGCTAACGTTGTTGCCAATGCTTTAAGTCGCAAGTCACTGTTTGCTTTGCAAGCGATGAATGTACACTTGTCTGTTTCATCCGATAATATGTTAGTAGCAGAATTAAAAGCCAAACCGTTATTGATTCATCAAATATGTGAAACTCAGAAAGTCGATGATGAATTGGTTCCTAAACGAGCTGAATGTGTTTCGAATGTGGATTCAAAGTTTCAAATTGACGATAATGATTGTTTGAGGTTCAGAGGTCGATTGTGTGTTCCAAGAAATTCGAAACTTATTTTGATGATTTTGAGTGAGGCTCATAGTAGCCGAATGTCAGTTCACCCGGGTAGTACGAAAATGTACAACGATCTAAAATGTCAGTATTGGTGGCAAGGTATGAAACGAGACATTTTCGACTTTGTCTCGAAATGTTTGATATGTCAACAAGTGAAAGCGGAACATCAAGTGCCTTCGGGATTACTTCAGCCGATCATGATACCCGAATGGAAATGGGATCGAGTCACGATGGATTTTGTATCTGGGTTGCCATTGTCGTCGAGCAAGAAGGATGCGATCTGGGTTGTTATTGATAGACTGACAAAATCGGCTCATTTTATTCCCGTACATATAGATTATTCACTTGACAAGCTAGCTGAATTGTATGTTTCTCAGATTGTAAGGTTACACGGGGTACCTATTTCTATTGTGTCGGATAGAGATCCGAGGTTCACATCGCGATTCTAGAAGAAATTGCAAGAAGCACTGGGTACCAAGTTGCATTTTAGCACCGCTTTTCATCCCCAGACTGATGGTCAATCTGAGCGGATCATTCAGATACTCGAGGATATGTTGAGATGTTGCACCCTTGAGTTTAGTGGTTCATGGGAACGGTATTTTCCTTTGATTGAATTTGCTTACAACAATAGTTTTCAATCAAGCATTAAGATGGCACCTTACGAGGCTTTGTATGGTCGTAAATGCCGTACACCGTTGTTTTGGACTGAGCTTAGTGAAAGTAAAATCTTTGGGGTTGATTTGATTAAAGATGCTGAGCAGAAAGTAAAAGTAATCCGTGAAAGTCTGAAAGCAGCTTCAGATCGTCAGAAGTCGTATGCGGATTTAAAACAAAAAGCCATTGAATATCAGGTCGGAGACAAGGTGTTCCTTAAAGTTTCACAATGGAAAAAGGTGCTCAGATTTGGTCGTAAGGGCAAATTGAGTCCGAGGTTCATCGGGCCGTATGAAATATCCGAACGAGTTGGGCCGGTCGCATACAGATTGATTTTACCCCCTGAGCTTGAAAGGATTCACAACGTCTTTCATGTTTCGTTGCTTCGACGTTATAGATCCTATCCATCGCACATAATTAATCCATCAGAGATCGAGATTCAATCTAATTTGAGTTACGAAGAAGAACTGGTTCGTATTTTGGCTCGTGGAGTAAAAGAACTACAAAATAAGAAAATCTCATTAGTAAAGGTACTGTGGCTTAAACATGGGGTTGAAGAAGCTACTTGGGAACTGGAAGGCTCTATGAAAGATCGATATCCTAACTTATTCACCGGTAAGATTTTCGGGGACAAAAATTTCCTTATGTAGGGGAGAGTTGTGACAGCCCTAATTTGACCCTAGTCGGAAAGTGGTTTCGGGACCACAAAACCGAGTCATAAAAAAATAATTAATTGTTATATTCTATGCTTATTGTATGTGTACATGCATGTGTGAAAGTTTCATGCTTTAATTTTGTCATTTGTATGTGAAATTATTAAATAGGACTTATGTGAAATAATTGTGAATGGTGATAGGTAAAATTAAAAGTGGTCTATTAATGCATGTCATAAAAAGTTTGGACTTGCATGTCAAATATCTATTTTTTGATTATGGTGGCCGGCCATAATGATGGTTGATGGTAAATATATGTTTATTTAAGTATTATAATAAGAAATGGCATTATGTTGAAATAATAAATAATTAGTAAAATAAGGTAAAGATAATAAAAATTAAGGGATGCTCATCTTTCTTTCTTCATTGCCGAAATTGAGAAAGAAAAATGAAAAATAAAATTGAAGAAGAAACCAAGGCATTCGGCCATGGCTATCCCAAATTAAAGGTATGCATTGTGATTTTTATTTTAATTGATTATGATATTAAATTGATAAGTGCATAATTTAGTTAACCCATGGTTTAAATGCATGAATCCTTGAACATATAACCATTCGGCAAGTTGATAAATTTGTGTTAATTTGAGGAGTTTTTGGAAGATGTTATTTATATGTTAAAGTAACTTAAATGAATAAGTTGAATTCATTGTTTGGAGGTATGAATTGTAGTTGTCGTATGTATATATATACATATGCACTTTGGAAAGAAAATATTGTGTTATTTGAGTTTTTATATATATATGTGCATTCGGTCATTGGGGGTAATAAGATGAATTTAAAATGTTGTGGTTTGTTTTTAAGGTTGGTTAAATGGTTGTGGTCATTGCCGAATACATTTGTGTTAGGGGAAAATAGGATTAAGTATCGGTTCGATGAGCTAAATATGTATATATATATTCGGCTATATAGATTTGATGTGTACTTCAAAATATAATAAGCCTTAAGAGATTGTGTTTGTGTATGTGAACTAGATGTTTAATGGATATTCGGCTAAAAGGGTAATTGATTAAGTCATAGGAATTGTGGTGATATACATTCGGTCATTAGGGTTATATGTACTTTGGTCATGTGAGTTATGTATTAAGTAAGTTATTTCTTCGAAATGTATATTCAGTCATTGTTTAGCATGGGTGAAACCTATGTGCAATTTGCTACATTTGATCATGGAATGGAAATTGTATAATAAAGCTAAGTTTGAGTGGTTAGGGCCGAATGTGGAATATGAGATATTAAGGCATGTTGTGATTATATATATGTGTATATACGTGATTGTGCATAAAATGAGTAATTGATTAAATTGTGTTAGTCACACATAAGTATATATATGCCTTATGTAAGTACCTTGTGACATAGAGACATTCGGTTATACATATATATTATATAAATAAATTCGTGTATATAATAAGCATGATATCGAGTCATGGCACATTTTATTAAACATAAATTGCATTGAAATTATATGATTTGTCAAATGTGACTATTAAAGAATTAAAGTTGAGTAAGTAATTAAACAAATTCATTTGTTCAAATTTAAAGCTCAAGAGCAAAGAAGAACTAATTCAGAGAAGGGAAAGGAGAAAGCAATCGAGTAGCCCATCCGCAACTGTTCAAAACATCCGAGGTAAGTCTTTGAGTAATGGAACTTAGTTTATGATTTGATAAAATCATTATATATAAGCATAATATATAATTTGTAACCTAATGGTTCTACTTGAATTAAGTAGTGAGATAAATAATTTGTGCATATGACTTGTAGCCGAATGGTTATAGAAAACATGTTAGATAGCGAAACGAAGTCGTGTTCTTGTATATGGCTATTGAGCCGAAAGTGGAATGGTTGATAAGCAAGTTGTGCTTGTGCTCTAGTAATGTAAATGAAATGCTAATGTACTATGATATATATATGTGTGTACACGATAATTGAGGATTTTCAACGGGCTAAGACCCGCAGGCCTTGTATGAGATTTATATCCGGGCTAAGTCCCGAAGGCATTCGTGTTGGTGTTATATCCGGGCTAAGTCCCGAAGGCATTCGTGCTGGTGTTATATCCGAGCTAAATCCCGAAGGCATTCGTGCTGGTGTTATATCCGGGCTAAGTCTCGAAGGTAATTATGTTGGAAATGTGTGATCTTGCTGTAATAATTCAAATTAATGGGCTCACAACCCTAAGATGGTCAGGTATGTACCGTATATACGTTGTAAAATTTGATTTGGTTTAAATTGTGATTATTCATTTGGATAGTGCTCTGTCAGTCATTGCTTATGGTTGTATGAAATCTATAATTTATTCAGGATATATGAATTTTGATTCAAGTGAAAATATGTTAAGATTGGCTCTGAGCATGTGAGTATATTGGTTGAAGTGTGAAGTAACATGAATATGTGAATATGCGTATATGTATTTATTGAGCCTTGAAATTGAATTAGATGTATTCGGTCAAAAATGAAGTTGGTTGAATAAAAAAAAAAAAGAAGTTGTCTACTTGATATGAAATGGTGTTTAAGGAATAATTTAGAATGACTTGCATGAACAATAGTAGTATATTTAGTCATGTTATATTCAGTCAAAGAAAAGATGATAAGCATTATGAATGCTATGCTTTAATTTTAATTGATTTCATTACTTAAAACTTACTAAGCATAGAAATTCTTACTTAATTGCCCTTAATCCTTTGTTTTATAGATCTCGTTCGTTAGCTACGGTCTCGGGGATCTCAAAGTCGAAGTCGTCCACACTATCTAAGCATATTTGGTACTCTAGTAGTTAAACTTTGATAATGGCATGTATAGGCTTGACTTTTTGTTGTTAAATAAGTATCTTTTTGATGATGTATATATGTATAGCCATGCGAAAATGGCTTGTTAAGTTACTATATGTGTTCCACTTAATTAATGTGAATGTGTGGTTGATATTCGATTAAAGTTTTCAATGTTTTGATGTGAATTGAACTTAAGAATTAATCAATATACCCATTATCTTAAGATGACTCTTTTGTATATTGTATGTGTGCTAATGGGAGTTATTCTAATAAAGTTAACTGAAATTTCGTGCTTGTATGGTAACACTCTTTAACCCTCCGGCGACGGTATGGGTTAGGGGTGTTACAGAGTGTAACCTTTAGCTCCCAACCTTTCCTTTAATATAACATAGTTTTTTTTTATATTTTAATCCCTCGTAAATTTTACATTATGTGAAAAGGTTATTATTGACCATATATAATATACTTTTTGTTGTTCTTGTTGTTGTTCTATTCATTTTAGAGCATAAAAGTGCATATATATCATTAAAATGCATTTGAACATAAAAAAAATTAAAAGAAATTTAAGTTTTTGGTAAAGAGAGTTAAGCTCCTTTCTTCATTGTACATCAGTTCCAAAAGTGTTTTTCTATCACAAAAGCAATGGAGAACACCTAGGCCTTGTTTGGTTGACATGAATGGCTTCGTCATTCCTCCGTTATTCAATATAGTAAAACTATTCAGAGATTTGGGTAGCTGCAAAACTTATTCCATTGAATAGCCATTATAGCCTGATTCCTCAAAACCACTGAATAGCAATTCAATGCCATCTCTATTGAATGGCTATTCAATGCTTCTAGTAATGTACAAATTTATTTTTCTTTCATTTTTTACCCATCTCACATCCTCTTCAAACTCCCAACTCCCATCTAAGATTTTTTCAACAAATCTCGTATGAAATTTCTCTTCTTTTTTTTTTAACTTTCTCTTCTTACTTTCTCTTTACCCTCACCATTCTCCCAATATACCTATGTAGAACGTTTGGAATGAGCAAGAAGAAGGGTTTGAAAGGACAACAGCAACAGCCATCGCGATCTTTCTAATCAATCATTTCAAGTTTAATCAAACCCTCAAGAATGTCCAAGGGTACCTCTTTCTAATCGTTCCAATTTCCCAATACTTTTCTTCCTTTATATCTTTATGGTTTCTCAATGTTGATTTTGGATTGTTCTTTTTCATTGGATTTAGAGAAATACCTTCATCTTTCGAATTTTAGTTTTGATTTTGAACACGATAGATTGAGGAAAATGGTAATACTATGTTTTTCATGATGGAGTTGCAATGTATCAAGTTGGGTTTTTAGTTTTAACTTTTGTTTGTGTTTCTTATGGCATTCAGCTACCTTCTGCAATTATTTAGGTTCATGTCCTTTACCTCAAACTACTGTAGGATGATGGGGATGAAACCAAGGATGGTGATATAGAGTTGGATCCATCCTCAAAGAATATGTTTCCAACAAAGTGTTCACGTACACGCCCCGAGGATGAGAAAGATGTTGACTAAAGGAATGGAGTTGGAAGGTATAGGTAAGGAGTTTACCTTATTTTTTATCAGCTTTCTTTGGAGCACTTATTTCCTGACCGAAGAAAATGGTTGCTGTTATTCATATTTTGTTTGATGACTGGTGAAAATTACGTGTATACTTGTTGCTAAAATTGTATACAGTTCAAGGGTTCAGAAGTTGTGGAACGCCAAACTGACCATTTTTCAAGTACTTATTATGGCATTTGTATTCCTCTGAGCTAATAAAGGTTTGGTTTTATTTAGAGTGTCAGATGTTGTTTAGATGGACTAAAATGCTTGTTTCATAGTGCTAAACCTATTGTTTGAAAACCAATCATTTTAAGCTTAAAATGTATGCCCTTTTGGATTTTTAAGACTGTGGCTAAATTTTTCATTTGGCCCCTAGCTGCTATCCTCTTGTCACCCAATTGGATACAAACTATAGCTACAAGTTTTGTGTTATAATAGGCAAGATTTTGAAGGTCATCCCTGACTTTCTATCTGCTTGGTTATGGGTTCAAACCCTTGAAACAGCTTATGTGAACAAGGGAATGCAGCATACATTAGACCTGCCCCTGTTTATAGCCAAGATCCTTGTGCACTGGGTACGACCTTTTTTTGTGTGTGTGCTTGGATAGATTTCATTCAGTTTTATCATTGATAACAGAATTAAGATGGACGGCCTATGAAGATTTTTCTTTTTAGAATATTTAAGAATGTATGTTGTGCTATATAAAGCGAGTATTTGGTACCATGTTGTAGCTATTAATGTTTCTTTGAATTTTGCAGCTACTATGATAAATCATATTACTTGGGACACAAATATGTCTGAACCATTTTTAGAGGTTGATGTGAAGTTGAATCTATGTCTTGAGGTTGTTATCTTATTGGCTTCAAAGATCATAATAGTTACCTGGATATTTAACTTCAATTCTACCCCATGACGAAACATTGTTCTTTTGGGTTGTCCAGAATATCCATCTGTATGTGTTTTTCCCTTCCAAAATAATATGAAATTGTTAAGTTTTGCAGTTCTTTTTAGGTTTATTGAATTTCAAAATTTTCAGGCTCCTGGTGCGTTACCTTAATGTAGGAGCCCCTTTGACTAGACAGTTTTGGCTCATATGATCCGATTTATATTTTACTTCTATAGAATCTTGATTCTAGTCATATTTTTTAGAATGTCAGCATGATAATATGATTGTGTTTTTGTTCTAGTATGTTAATGTGTTTAATTATCTCATCTTTCTAGCTGTTTAAGCAATGATTTTTTATTTTACTTTGACAACATTATGGAACAGATTTACACACGACCTTTTATTTTACTTCCAACTTCAGCCGTCGAGGGTCCAGGAAATATGTAAGTATATCTTGTTTAATTGCAGCATATAGATGCTAGGGTTATGTTTATGTATCTTATCTTATCCATTTGCACATTTATCTTTTGGGGCTTGCAAGATTTAAGGAGCCTTTTCAACTATACTATTATTTCATTACTTTAGTATATTCATTTAATATATATTGAAGAATAATTAGTATGGTTGATTAAATCGCATTACATAGTATCTGACACAAACTTAATCCTCTACCTCAAATACTATTATTAGTACGGGAGGGGGGATTTTCATTTTCACTCGCTAATTTTTCCATGCATATATTATAAAATGGATTTGTAATTAATACAGAATGATGCAAGCTCTACTAGATAAACTTGTTCATTTACTTCTTCAGTAACTAGTGCAAGATTACAGCAATTGGGTTCAACTCCAAAAGCAGCTGATAAATTAGCTTTTTTGTTCATATCAGCTAGTAAGCCTTTCACCCGTTAACTGTTTTATTTTCCCTAATTTGTGTTTCTTTGTCTCAGTTAAGCCCATGATGATGAACCATATTCTTTTTAATCTAAATCAATGGCAACCGGTTTTAATCTGAGAAAAAAGTAGGGAGGGGAGGGGGGAATAGCATATTCAGACATACTAACTGGGGCTAGCTATTTAACAAATTAACGATCATATTCGCCAAATGCAGCTATATTTTGTTCTATCAGATAAAAGTGATGTAATGAAGGATGTTAACCTGTTGCTAGCAATAGTATTCGTTTTAATTACCTTAAATAATGATTTTCTTTTCTTGGATATTCTAACATTGCCTTTGTGTTAAATAACTAATAACAGGTAAACTAGCAAAGGCAAGGCCGAGTAACTCAATAAATTTGATATTTCAGCAGAGAAGGCATTGTTGAGATTCAGCAGATAAGGCATTGTTGAGATTCACAAACTCAATAAATTTTGACATCCTTGATTAGAAAGAGTTGGAATCTTTATCGCAATATGGGTTAAGTTTTGACATCATTTTATTATGATTGCAGATTGTCCCCAATTGGTCTCTTTGGAAACAGAGGAGATATTGTAACTTGACAAGATTCCGAGTGTTGAATATATAGAAATAAAATGTTTGTGCCTTTTCTTTTCAATGCTTCAGTGATCCTAATACCAATGGACGAGTAGAAAAATAAAAATTTCAGACTATTTATATAATTTTATTATGTTGGTACCAAATTTCAGACTATTTATACAAATGTTTCAGCAATACTAATACCAATGGTGGACAAGTAGAAAAATAAAAAGATACACTTTTTCTTTTTAGTGCTTTGTGCCTTTTTCTTTTTAATAAAAATTTCATGTTTAATATAATTTATCAATTTTAGATTATAACACAGATAAAAAAATTATATAAAAAAATATGTAAATAACAAATGAAACTTTAGTTGAAACTATGAATTTGGGATTAATTTATAGGAAGATAATGACACAAGTTATTATAGTCCAAATGAAACTTTAGATGAAACCATAAAATTGAGATTAATTTATAGGAAGATTAATTTATAGAAGATAATTAAATTATTTGTTTCGCTAATGATATTCTAACACATTAAATATGCATTGCAGTTTAAAAATAATAAAATAGTTATATATTATTTTTCTAATATTATATATTATGATTTTTATTCATTCATATTTTAATAATAATTATATTAAGAATGTTATTAAATTATATATTATTATCTTTATTAAATTATATTTAATAGTAATTAAATTAAAGTATGATTAATTATTTATTATTTATCATTAAATTATATTTAATAATAATCCTACTAAATTAATAACAATAACAATAATCATTTACCTAAAAAAATTCTACTAAGGGTATTCTGGTCATTTTAGTTTTTTTCCTTATGCTATTACAACATCATTCCATTCAACCAAATACAAGAATACTATTATAGTTTTGTTCTATTCCATTCAACCAAACAGTTGAATTACTAATTACAGCTCTATTCAATTACAGCTCTATTTTATTACAGTAAACTAAACGTACCCCTAATGTTTGGAGTCAAAACTACTGTGAAAAAAGTATTTTTCCACCCAAATGCAAAAGTGGGATATAAGTGCTTTTGACTTTTGGCTATTAGCTTTTGTGTTTGGAAGTGAAAATTATTGAAACACCATTTTTTTAATATTAACTATTTAAAAGGTATATAAAAATTAGACTAATTTAAATAATTTATGTATCATTATATTAAATTATTTAAATATCATTTAGTATTATATTTAAGTTTTAAAAATATTTTATGTATCATTAATTTTACAAATAATTTATATTAATTATTTAAAAGGTATTTAAAATTTATATTTCATGTACCATTATATTAAATTATTCAAATATTATATAACTTAATTAATTTTTAACTTTCCATTATCATGTCCAAAAATGATATTTTTAATCTTCAACCATAATTTTTTGCAGTAACGGGGAACACTAAAACTTAACAAAAACACATTTTTTTCATAACACAATTTTACCATACTTTTTTAATTAGAAAATATTTTTCTAACTAAAACAAAAATGGAAAACTAGCGGAGGCTTTGGCATAGAATTAATTTACTCCTAACGTTGAAAAGTACCATTGAAAACCATTTAGTAATATTTTGGTTTCACTCTGGAAGTCCTTTTTAGAAAGTGGTTTTTTGAAGGTTTTTTTTTTTTTTTCAAAATGTGATTTCAAATAACCAAAAGTAACCCTTAATGGCAAAGTATAGAATTTGGAGCTCTTAGGTGGGCTTGTGTAGATATTTTATTTTGTTAGTTATCTATTACTTTAAAATTTTAAAATAGGCAAAACTGAGACAAAGGAGAACTAAAATTAGAAGATTTGCAACTTTCTTAAGCGTTAAACATAATATAGTTTTTTAGATAAATTTACTTAAATCACTTTAATTTTAGATCAAACTTAATAGAATGTTCTTAAGAAAGATCGGGGAGGGATTAGGAAAAAAAAAAGGTGGGGGAAATTTTAGAATATATTGGTGTGCTTTTGATATGCCTTGATAAATAAGCAACTTTATGGCAAACAATAAACAATCGAGATCATAGCAAACTAAATAAGTTGCATAAATATGAAAAATAAAACAAACACTCAATTTCTCAATACTTGTGCATATAGCTACAACTTAAGAGTTGATAAAACATTCCCGAGCTTGAAAATATGTCAATGTCAATTTGAGCTTCTAACGATTTGAATTTGAGAAAGCTCAAACTCGTAATAGTTCGAGCAAGAGAAACTTCAAGTCCGAGAAAACCTAAGATCGAGAAAATTTGAGCCGGACACAACCCAATCCTGTAATAATTCGAGTCTGAAACAGATCTAGCACGTACCAAGATAAATTCAATGTAAAACATGAAAAGCCTAAATTTATAATTAAGCAACCGCATTAATAATTAATATAATTATATGATATTACTTAAAATAAAAAAATGATAATTATTTACTTTATGACATTATTTATTTATATTTAAAATTTATTAATAACAAAAGTAATTAATAATAATTTTTTATGTTAATTTATAAAAACATTAATAATGAATATAAACACAATAGTTATATATGTATAATATATAATTAATAATTATTCAAATTTATAAAATTTAAATTTGATAGTAATATAAAATATGTAATAATATGATAATATTTATTATGCAATAAGAAATAGTACCGAACAAATGATCATTTTGTTATGAAATATTTATGTGGATGTCATTATCAACCCCATAAGTTATAAAACTCTTCCTATACCCCATAAGTTATGAGACTTTTCCTATACCCCATTAATATGGGAGATAAAGGTCATGATCCTTTACATGCCCTATAATAATTAGAGAGTTACTCTTAACCCCTATATATATATGGGGCTCATGTACTCATGAAAAATATATATAAAAAAAAGATACACTCTCTCTTCTATATTCTCTCTACACTCTTTCTTCTATCACATTTTAGTTTATTCTTTCTTTATTATTTCACAACACGTTATCAGCACGAGTCTCTAATACAAAAAATCAAGGCCAACAAATTTTTCCTTAAAGATTGTCGAAGGACGCTTAGGTGAAGTAAGAGTAACAAGTTGAACTATTTCATTTACATATGTGTTATTTCATTTGCATATTAACATGCTTTATTTTACATTATTGACTTGTATATTTTGTCTTATAGTTTATAATGTCAAATCTTACAAAACTTGAATTTGTGGCTCTGGACATCACTGGAAATAAGTATTTATCATGGGTACTAGATGCTGAAATTCCCTTAGATGCAAAGGGTCTTGGTAAGACTATTAAGGAGGGAAATGAAGAAAGTACACAAGATAAGGCCAAGGCCATGATTTTCCTTCGCCATCACCTCCATGAAGGTCTAAAGACCGAATATTTGACTGTTAAGGACCCTCAAATTCTTTGGGCCAATCTAAAGGAAAGATATGACCACCAGAAAACTGTGATTTAGCCTAAAGCTCGTTATGAGTGGCTGAATTTAAGATTGCAAGACTTTAAGTCTATTAGTGATTATAACTCGGCCATGTTCAGAATCACTTCACAATTGAATTTATGTGGAGAGAATATTACTGATGCAGAAATGTTAGAAAAAACATACTCAACTTTCTATGCAAATAATGTTGTCCTGCAGACACAATATCGTGAAAAAGGCTTCCAGAAACATTCTGAATTAATTTCTTGTCTCCTAGTGGCGGAGCAAAACAACAAGATACTAATGAAAAACCATGAATTACACCCAATTGGCTCTGCTCCATTCCCTGAAGCGAATGTGAGTTTACACAATGGGCAAGAATTAAAAGAAATGCACCATGCAAATAGTAGTGTGCGTGGCTGTGGTCGTGGCCGAGGGCGTGGCCACGGACATAGATATGGATATGGTCGAGGTGGTCATTTTAAAAATTCACATTCCTACCAGAAGTGGGATCGGAAAAATGGTAACAGGGAAGAGAAAGAAAAAGGTGAAAATGTGACAATGTATGCTATCGTTGTGGAGGAAAAGGACATTGGTCTCGTGTGTGTCGCACACAAAAGCATCTAGTTGATCTTTATCAGCAATCCATAAAACAGAAGAGAAAGAAAGTAGAAACCAATCTTGTGTATAAATATGGCGAAGGTGATTTTGATGATGGCAATGCAACCCACTTAGAAGTGGTTGATTTTTTTTCTACCCCTGAAAGAAAATTATTAAGGCCACAAATTTCGATAAATAATAAAATAAACCTCTACTACTCTATGTTTTATTTAGTAACTTTAATAATGATGTTATGACCTTTACTAGTGCTATATTTTATGTGATAATTTTGTTTTATAAACCTTTTAGTAATTTGAACTTTGAATACCTGTTTTCATCATTATGTGTGACATTTTGTGGTTATTTTATTTCTTTGAAGAACATTATCTCGCAAAGGCAATCAGCTATGAATGGTGAAAATATATGTCTAGCAGACAGTGCAACTACTCACACCATATTGAAAGAAAAGAGATATTTTTCTCATTTAATAATGAAAGAAGAAAGTGTGAGCACTATATCTGGTAGTACAACTATTATAGAAGGCTCCGAAAAAGCAATTATTTTATTACCGAGGGGAACAAAAATTGAAATTATTAATGCATTATACTCCCCTAAGTCTCAAAGAAATTTATTGAGTTTTAAAGATATTCGCCAAAATGGATATCATATTGAGACTTTAATCGAAGGAAATTGTGAATTCCTTCAAATTACGAGTATTGCTCAAGGCAATAAAAAAATTGTTGAGAAATTGCCTGCATTCTTGTGACAACCCTAATTCGACCCTAGTCGGAATGTGGTTTCGGGACCACAAAACCGAGTCATAAAATTTAGTTAAAATTTTAGTTGCATATCTTATATGTATGATAGTACTTGTACAAAAATTTGATGTTTTAATTTTATATTGGGAATGTGAATTTTGCTTGAAAGGATCTAGTTGAAAGACTTGGAAAATTATGATAGGTAAATAAGTAAGGACCAAATAGTATTAAAGTGGGAAAGTGTTGTCCTTGCATGTCAAATTAGCCAAACTAAAGCATAGTGGCCGGCCATGCTATGAGTGGAAACATGTCTCCAACATGTTATGCTAGTGATGTATGTTAAGAAAAATAAAATAATGAGCATGGTGATGAAAAAAAATAACATGGTCTCTGTAACACCCCGAATCCGAAACCGACACCGGAGTCGAACACGAGGTGTTAACTGACTTTAACCCCTTACAAAGTTTATTTTCCAGACACTGCCCAATCTGTGTACTAGTCGTTTTAAAAATCATATCTTGAGTTTCGTAACTCGAAAATCAGTTTCGTAATTTTTCCCAGAAACTAGACTCATGTGCCCATCTATGTATTTTTTTTCTAGAATTTTTGGTCGGGCAAATTAGTACAGTTTATTAGTCAAAGTCTCCCAAGTTGCAGGGGTCGACTACACTGACCTTTTCCCATTACGACTTGGATATCTCCATGCACGGGGCTTCAATACTGATGCCGTTTGTTTCTATGAAAACTAGACTCAGAGAGGAATCTGTACATATATGGTACGACCCCTAACTATCTCTGGTTAATTTGTAATGAATTTCCAAAGTCGGAGCAGGGAATCCAGAAACCGTTCTGGCCCTGTCCCACAATAATCTGATTATTTCTTAATATACTACCCATATGATCTTTTCGTTACTTCCTCATGAAAGCAGACTCATCGAGCTTCGATTACATAATTTATTCATCAATTAATTCCACTCCTACTATTTTTAGTGATTTTTCAATCTCATGACACTGCTGCTGCCAGCATCTGTTACGAAAGTAACTAGGTCCATCTCATGCCTACCCTTGATCCAACTCAATCGAACATTCGTGCCATTTTCGCATGGCTTAAAGTTTACATGCCAAAATTCAAACACAACGTAATAGCTTATACATGCCAAAATGTTCTTCTAAGCCAACTAAGAAGAAAGTACCAAAACTTGCTATCCGGTGTGATGACTTCGATGACGGCCTGACCCCGCAAAAATAGATGAGTCCAAGCAACCTATAATGGGTGACAAGGAAACACCGAGTGAGTTTATAACTCAGTAAGTCATAAGCAATGCACTACCATCCATCAATAACATTATCACAAGAGGAAACAAAATGGAACGAGACAATTTACTCCATCCATACCGAACCATACCATAGTTCCTCCAACCTATCGATTCAATTTCATATCAATTCATGTATTCACAATCCATATACTCATCAATAGGATATTGAAGCATTTTCATAAATCAATTTATTTTCGTTACAATCAAACGACTAAACGGCCTTTCACCCATCCTACGATAAATGTTATGTACGTGACTTCAAGTATAGTTGTCACATAGGTTCAACTTACCGAGCTCAACACCAAGTATAAGCATAGCACCTATTAGCCATGTACTCAAGACACTTACCCGATCCGCTGTCCGCGATCGACTCAATAGTGTCGCACACATAGTGTCCATAATGATTCACGAATGTATATTGAGCCCGCACACTCAGTGCTATATAATCAACTCGCACACTTAGTGCTACGTAATCAAATCGCACACTTAGTGCTACATAGTCAAACTCGCACACTTAGTGCCGCATGGTCAATTCGCACACTTAGTGCATCATATTCATTTCGCACACTTAGTGCAACATAGTCAAATCGCACACTTAGTGCTGTACAATTTAATCCCGCGCACTTAGCGCCAATCTCATGGTCATAAATGGTTATCCCGCACGTTTAGTGCCGAGATCAACAACTCAGTACATCTTACCTCTTTTCTTTCATTCAACAATTTCATCATCACATACGTACATGCATATATATATATGTATATTTATTCATTCCATTCAGCATCAATACATAAACATTATGACCATTGAAATAATACCAACTACATGCTTAATGACTTACCTCGTGTTGGGTAAGACGGTTCCAACTCGGCTACTCGATGACCTTTTCTTTGCCTTTGCTCGATTCACCTCCTTTAACTCCTTGAGCTAAATCAAACAAATTTAACTCTTTAAAGTCTCATTTTGCTAGCTTATGGCCGAATATGACAAGGAGTTTGATGGGTCATATGGCCACCTTTTAGCTCAAGTACACAATGGTCATATGCATTTTTAATCACATCAAATGATTCAATACAATTCACTCGAACATCAAAAGAGAACCTCAAGGTACTTAGTCCATATACACATTAGACATTAGAGTCACATATGTACGAATTCACGAATCGAATTCGACATATTAGCTAATTTCCCTTTAGCCGAACCTTCTAAGTCAAGATAAAGCCATCAACATGCTTACCTTTGGCCGAACATACACATCAACTTAGGTGCTCATTTATGTGGCCGAACACACACATGTCTATGTTAAGGCCGATTGCAACACTCAATACATCCTACAAGTATGGACACTTGCATTGACTAAACACCATTTCTATTATTTTTACTCCAAA
This sequence comes from Gossypium hirsutum, assembly GCF_007990345.1. Lineage (NCBI taxonomy): Eukaryota > Viridiplantae > Streptophyta > Magnoliopsida > Malvales > Malvaceae > Gossypium > Gossypium hirsutum. The sequence continues at coordinate 47,979,743 of NC_053432.1, forward strand.
GTCGAATGCCTCTCAAGCCCTAAGCTCATGATCCTTTCATCATTAAGCAAGTGTTATAGCACAACTAACATCCATTTTCAATTTGAACACCAACATAAAAATATTAAACATGAAAATCCATAGCCGAAACCTATACATGACATTACTCATTCCACCCATCGAAACAATATTTGTTCAAGACATCAAGCATTTTTATTTGGGTATTACATATATGAGCATTTAGAATTTATATTTTTAGCAAGATCAATTTCTTTCCTCAACACATTCTTCATCAAAACTTAAAGGAAGTAATCAATTTTCCTTCTTTAATAGCCATAGCCGAATGCTCCATCCATCCATCAAAGTTAAAAATTTTGCATGGTCTAAGTAAGAACCATGATAATTAACCTAAAACAAGCTAAAATTTCACAACTTTAACACAATATACTAACCTTATTAAGCATTCAAATGGCCGAAAGTCCTTTGCCCCTATTCCTTCCTTCACATTCGGCTTAGAAGAAACAAAGATGAACACTTAGTTTTCTTCACCCATTCCCCCCCTTCTCAAGCTTCAAGTGACCGAATGTTTGCCCCAATTCTTTCTTTCAATCCGGCCAAGAAGACAAAGATGATGCTTTGTCTTCATTACTTTTCTTTTTATTCTTTCTTTAATCTATTTCCTTTCTTTTGCATAAAATAATGGCCATTTAATTAAGATTTAATACATATTATATATATATGACCATCATGGCCGGCCACCACTTAAAATAAAAGGGGTATTTGACATGCAAGTACAACTATTTGCAACATGCATAAATGGGCCACCTTACATTAGCCTAGCACATTTCTAAATTTTCTCACATAAGTCCTATTTAATAAAATTTCACTTACAATTTACAAAATTCAACCATGAAATTTTAACACATGCATATATACATATTCTAGACAATAAATATCACATTCAAACATTTCGGTGACTCGGTTTAGCGGTCCCGAAACCACTTCCCGACTAGGGTCAATTTTGGGCTGTCACAACTCTCCCTCACTTAAGAAATTTTCGTCCTCGAAAATCTTACCGGTAAATAGGTTTGGATATCGTTCTTTCATCGAGCTCTCGGGTTCCCAGGTTGCTTCCTCGATCCCGTGTTTGAGCCACAACACCTTAACCAACGGAACCCTTTTATTTCGCAACTCTTTCACTTCACGAGTTAGGATACGAATCAGTTCTTCTTCATAGCTCATATCAGCCTGAATTTCAACCTCCGACGGACTAATTATGTGCGAAGGATCAAATCTATAGCGCCGAAGCATCGAAACATGAAAGACGTCGTGAATCTTTTCAAGTTCAGGGGGCAGAATCAATCTATATGCAACCGGCCCCACTCGTTCGGAAATTTCGTACGGCCCAATGAATCTCGGGCTCAACTTGCCTTTACGGCCAAATCTGAGTACCTTCTTCCAAGGTGACACTTTAAGAAACACTTTATCTCCCACCTGATATTCAATGTCCTTTCGTTTTAAATCCGCATACGATTTTTGACGATCTGTGGCTACCTTCAGACTTTCGCGGATTACCTTTACTTTTTGTTCGGCATCTTTAATCAAATCAACTCCGAAAATTTTACTTTCACTGAGCTCGGTCCAAAACAATGGCGTACGGCATTTACGACCGTACAAAGCCTCATAAGGTGCCATCTTAATACTTGATTGAAAACTATTGTTGTAAGCAAATTCAATCAAAGGTAGATACCGTTCCCATGAACTACTGAACTCGAGGATGCAACATCTCAACATATCCTCAAGTATCTGAATTATCCGCTCGGATTGACCATCGGTTTGGGGGTGAAAAGCGGTGCTAAAATGCAGCTTGGTACCCAAAGCTTCTTGCAATTTCTTCCAAAATCGTGAGGTAAATCTCGGATCTCTATCCGACACGATAGAAATAGGTACTCCATGTAATCTCACAATCTGAGAGACATACAATTCGGCTAGTTTATCCAATGAAAGATCCGTACGCACGGGGATAAAGTGAGCCGACTTAGTCAGTCTATAAACCACAACCCAAATTGCATCCTTCTTACTTGTTGACAATGGCAGTCCGGACACAAAGTCCATTGTGACTCGGTCCCATTTCCACTCGGGTATCATGATCGGCTGAAGTAACCCTGAAGGCACTTGATGTTCCGCTTTCACTTGTTGACATATTAAACATCTCGACACAAAGTCGGAGATGTCTCGTTTCATACCATGCCACCAAAACCGACGTTTCAAGTCGTTGTACATTTTCGTGCTCCTCGGGTGAATTGACATTCGGCTACAATGGGCTTCGTTCAGAATCATCGGAATGAGTTCTGAATTCCTTGGAACACACAAACGACTTCTAAACCTCAAACAACCATCATCATCAATCTGAAACTCCGATTCCTTGTTCGGAACACACTCAGCTCGTTTTGCAACCAATTCATCATCGACTTTCTGAGCTTCACGAATTTGATGAGTCAATAATGGTTTGGCTTTTAATTCAGCTACTAACACATTGTCAGGTAGAACAGACAAGTGTACATTCATCGCTCGCAAAGCAAACAGTGATTTCCGGCTTAAGGCGTCCGCAACCACATTAGCTTTTCCCGGGTGGTAATCAATGACAAGCTCGTAATCTTTCAACAACTCAAGCCAACGTCTTTGTCGCAGATTCAAGTCTCGTTGAGTCATCAAATATTTGAGACTTTTGTGATCCGAAAACACATGGCACTTCTCGCCAAACAAATAATGTCGCCATATTTTCAATGCAAACACAATGGCGGCTAGTTCGAGATCATGGGTCGGATAATTTCTCTCGTGTGGCTTCAATTGTCTCGACGCATAGGCCACAACTCGACCTTCTTGCATCAATACGCAACCCAACCCAAGTAGGGATGCGTCACTATAAATGACAAACTCTTTACCCGATTCGGGTTGCACCAAAATTGGAGCTTCAGTCAGATGAGTTTTCAGTTGATCGAAGCTTTTCTGACATTTCTCCGTCCATTCGAACTTAACATCCTTCTGAAGTAGCTTCGTCATTGGTGTGGCTATCATCGAGAAACCTTTGACAAATCGTCGGTAATAACCAGCGAGCCCTAGAAAGCTCCGGACTTCGGTAACATTTCTCGGAGGCTTCCAGTTAAGTATGGCTGAAATTTTGCTCGGGTCAACTCGAATACCCGATGCGGATACCACATGACCCAAGAAGCTAACCTCTCTTAACCAGAACTCACACTTACTGAACTTAGCATATAACTGCTTATCCCGCAAAATTTGCAACACTTGCCTCAGATGCTCAGCATGTTCGGTCTCATCTCTTGAATAGACCAAGATGTCATCAATAAACACAACTACGAACCGATCCAAATACGGCCTGAAGATCCGATTCATCAAATCCATAAACACCGCAGGGGCATTAGTGAGCCCAAATGGCATCACTAAGAACTCGTAGTGACCGTACCTCGTTCTGAAAGCAATTTTGGGTACGTCCGAATCTCGAATCCGCAACTGATAATAACCCGATCTCAAATCTATCTTTGAAAACACCGATGCTCCCTTTAATTGATCGAACAGATCATCAATACGCGGTAACGGATACTTATTCTTTATCGTCACTTTATTCAGTTGACGATAATCAATGCACAACCTCATGGTTCCGTCCTTCTTTTTCACGAACAATACTGGTGCACCCCAAGGTAAGAAACTCGGTCGAGCGAAACCTCTATCCGTTAATTCTTGCAACTGAGCTTTCAACTCTTTTAACTCGGTTAGTGCCATACGATACGGAGCGATCGAAATTGGCGTAGTTCCAGGTACAAGCTCAATGCCAAACTCTACCTCCCGAACAGGTGGCAAACCCTGTAACTCTTCAGGAAAAACATCCGGGTATTCACAGACCACCGGCACCGATTCGGGTTTCTTTTCTAACTCCTTGTCATCAAGTACATATGCGAGGTATGCGTCGCACCCTTTCCTTACATATTTCTGGGCCAACATTGCTGATATTACAGCTGGCAACCCCCTTAAGTCCGCAGACTCAACTCAGATTATTTCGTTATTTGCGCACCTCAAATCGATAGTCTTGCTTTTGCAATTCACAACCGCATCATGCGCGGTTAACCAATCCAAACCAAGAATAACATCAAACTCGTCGAACGGCAAAAGCATCAAATCGGCCGGAAAACAGGATTCTCGGATTATTAGAGGGCATCTCTTACACACTTTATCAACAAGTACGCATTGACCCAAAGGGTTTGATACTCGAATTACGAGCTCAGTAGACTCAACAGGTAGAGTCTTACTGGTTGCTAAGGTTTCGCATACATATGAATGAGTAGAACCAGGGTCAATCAATGCAATCACATTAGTATCAAAGAGAGTGAAGGTACCAGTGATGACGTCGGGGGAGGATGCCTCCTCTCGTGCGCGAATGGCATATGCTCTAGCAGGAGTACGGTTCTCGGCTCGATCGGCCGTATCAGAGGCCCCCTCTGACTACCACCCCTGCCTCTTAAAATTCTCGGTGGTCTACCTCTAGATGTCACTCCACTAGGTCTTGCACCTTGAATCTTATTCTTCTCATCCAGCTCCGTGCAATCTCTAATGAAGTGGTCCTTCGAACCGCATCCGTAACAGGCCCTGCTAGTAGACTTGCCCCAACATTCACCTAGGTGTCGTCTTCCACATTGGGGACATTCAGGTTTCTCGTGACGATTATTGCCCACACTAGCTACCGAAGTAGCTCGGGAGCCCATCGATGGTCTTGCCCTGATGGAAATTCCCGCAGTCGCCCTCGACTTATTAATGTCCTCCCTGAACTTCTTTACAGCTGAGAACGGAGCTTTACCCGTCGATCTTTTACGATAATCTCTAGCTTCAAATTCAGCCTTCCTCTTCTCCTTTCCAAGTTCTTCCGCCTTGCAGGCTCGTTCGACTAGTGTTACGAATTCTTTTATTTCCAAAATACCCATTAGTAGCTTTAAATCTTCATTCAATCCTTCCTCGAATCTTTTGCACATAGCAACCTCATCAGCTACACACTCCCGGGCATACCTACTGAGTCTTACGAATTCATGTTCGTATTCAGATACAGTCATACGGCCTTGCTTGAGTTCCAAGAACTCCTTACGCTTCTGATCAATGAACCGTTGGCTAATAAATTTCTTCCGGAATTCCGTTTGAAAGAAGTCCCAAGTTACTCGCTCGTTCGGGACTATGGAAATCAAGGTCCTCCACCAATAGTAGGCTGAGTCTCGCAACAAAGATACAGCACATTTTAGACATTCGTCGGGTGTGCATGACAATTCATCGAACACCCGAATGGTGTTATCAAGCCAGAACTCGGCCCTTTCGGCATCATCAGTTACTATGGCCTTGAACTCCTAGGCCCCACGCTTCCTAATCAAGTCTACAGGTGGCTTACTCAGCCTCACAGGATCAGCGACTGATGGCATTACAGGCTCTTGGGGTGGATTATTCAAATTTGGGAATTGTTGGACAGCCGGGTTGGTTCGGGCATATTGCGCGACCCACTCATTCATCATGGTAAAGAAGGCTTGTTTAGCCCCCTCACCTTGATTATTCGCAGATGACTGAGGTTCAACAGGCGGCGTCCCTTGTGCAGGAGCAGCCGCTACGCTCTCAACGTCATCCGCTAGGGTTCTTTCTTCACCGGGATCCATTTACTAATCAAAACAAAAACATTTCAACCGTCAGAAGTCATCACCCTTTTAAACATTAACATTAAGGATTGTATAGCTAGACTCATACGTGCTATGGTAGTCCAAGAACCGACTAAACCATAGCTCTGATACCAATAAAATGTAACACCCCGAACCCGAAACCGACACCGGAGTCGAACACGAGGTGTTAACTGACTTTAACCCCTTACAAAGTTTATTTTCCAGACACTGCCTAATTTGTGTACTAGTCGTTTTAAAAATCATATCTTGAGTTTCGTAACTCGAAAATCAGTTTCGTAATTTTTCCCAGAAACTAGACTCATGTACCCATCTATGTATTTTTTTCTAGAATTTTTGGTCGGTCCAATTAGTACATTTTATTAGTCAAATTCTCCCAAGTTGCAGGGGTCGACTACACTGACCTTTGCCCATTACGACTTGGATATCTCCCTGCACGGGGCTTCAATACTGATGCCGTTTGTTTCTATGAAAACTAGACTCAGAGAGGAATCTGTACATATATGGTACGACCCCTAACTATCTCTGGTTAATTTGTAATGAATTTCCAAAGTCAGAGCAGGGAATCCAGAAACCGTTCTGGCCCTGTCCCACAATACTCTGATTATCTCTTAATATACTGCCCATATGATATTTTCGTTACTTCCTCATGAAAGCAGACTCATCGAGATTCGATTACATAATTTATTCATCAATTAATTCCACTCCTACTATTTTTAGTGATTTTTCAATCTCATGACACTGCTGCTGCCAGCATCTGTTACGAAAGTAACTAGGTCCATCTCATGCCTACCCTTGATCCAACTCAATCGAACATTCGTGCCATTTTCGCATGGCTTAAAGTTTACATGCCAAAATTCAAACACAACGTAATAGCTTATACATGCCAAAATGTTCTTCTAAGCCAACTAAGAAGAAAGTACCAAAACTTGCTATCCGGTGTGATGACTTCGATGACGGCCTGACCCCGCAAAAATAGATGAGTCCAAGCAACCTATAATGGGTGACAAGGAAACACCGAGTGAGTTTATAACTCAGTAAGTCATAAGCAATGCACTACCATCCATCAATAACATTATCACAAGAGGAAACAAAATGGAACGAGACAATTTACTCCATCCATACCGAACCATACCATAGTTCCTCCAACCTATCGATTCAATTTCATATCAATTCATGCATTCACAATCCATATACTCATCAATAGGACATTGAAGCATTTTCATAAATCAATTTATTTTCGTTACAATCAAACGACTAAACGGCCTTTCACCCATCCTACGATAAATTTTATGTACGTGACTTCAAGTATAGTTGTCACATAGGTTCAACTTACCGAGCTCAACACCAAGTATAAGCATAGCACCTATTAGCCATGTACTCAAGACACTTACCCGATCCGCTGTCCGCGATCGACTCAATAGTGTCGCACACATAGTGTCCATAATGATTCACGAATGTATATTGAGCCTGCACACTCAGTGCTATATAATCAACTCGCACACTTAGTGCTACGTAATCAAATCGCACACTTAGTGCTACATAGTCAAACTCGCACACTTAGTGCCGCATGGTCAATTCGCACACTTAGTGCATCATATTCATTTCGCACACTTAGTGCAACATAGTCAAATCGCACACTTAGTGCTGTACAATTTAATCCCGCGCACTTAGCGCCAATCTCATGGTCATAAATGGTTATCCCGCACGTTTAGTGCCGAGATCAACAACTTAGTACATCTTACCTCTTTTCTTTCATTCAACAATTTCATCATCACATACGTACATGCATATATATATATGTATATTTATTCATTCCATTCAGCATCAATACATAAACATTATGACCATTGAAATAATACCAACTACATGCTTAATGACTTACCTCGTGTTGGGTAAGACGGTTCCAACTCGGCTACTCGATGACCTTTTCTTTGCCTTTGCTCGATTCACCTCCTTTAACTCCTTGAGCTAAATCAAACAAATTTAACTCTTTAAAGTCTCATTTTGCTAGCTTATGGCCGAATATGACAAGGAGTTTGATGGGTCATATGGCCACCTTTTAGCTCAAGTACACAATGGTCATATGCATTTTTAATCACATCAAATGATTCAATACAATTCACTCGAACATCAAAAGAGAACCTCAAGGTACTTAGTCCATATACACATTAGACATTAGAGTCACATATGTACGAATTCACGAATCGAATTCGACATATTAGCTAATTTCCCTTTAGCCGAACCTTCTAAGTCAAGATAAAGCCATCAACATGCTTACCTTTGGCCGAACATACACATCAACTTAGGTGCTCATTTATGTGGCCGAACACACACATGTCTATGTTAAGGCCGATTGCAACACTCAATACATCCTACAAGTATGGACACTTGCATTGACTAAACACCATTTCTATTATTTTTACTCCAAAGTCGAATGCCTCTCAAGCCCTAAGCTCATGATCCTTTCATCATTAAGCAGGTGTTATAGCACAACTAACATCCATTTTCAATTTGAACACCAACATAAAAATATTAAACATGAAAATCCATAGCCGAAACCTATACATGACATTACTCATTCCACCCATCAAAACAATATTTGTTCAAGACATCAAGCATTTTATTTGGGTATTACATATATGAGCATTTAGAATTTATATTTTTAGCAAGATCAATTTCTTTCCTCAACACATTCTTCATCAAAACTTAAAGGAAGTAATCAATTTCCTTCTTTAATAGCCATAGCCGAATGCTCCATCCATCCATCAAAGTTAAAAATTTTGCATGGTCTAAGTAAGAACCATGATAATTAACCTAAAACAAGCTAAAATTTCACAACTTTAACACAATATACTAACCTTATTAAGCATTCAAATGGCCGAAAGTCCTTTGCCCCTATTCCTTCCTTCACATTCGGCTTAGAAGAAACAAAGATGAACACTTAGTTTTCTTCACCCATTTCCCCCCTTCTCAAGCTTCAAGTGACCGAATGTTTGCCCCAATTCTTTCTTTCAATCCGGCCAAGAAGACAAAGATGATGCTTTGTCTTCATTACTTTTCTTTTTATTCTTTCTTTAATCTATTTCCTTTCTTTTGCATAAAATAATGGCCATTTAATTAAGATTTAATACATATTATATATATATGACCATCATGGCCGGCCACCACTTAAAATAAAAGGGGTATTTGACATGCAAGTACAACTATTTGCAACATGCATAAATGGGCCACCTTACATTAGCCTAGCACATTTCTAAATTTTCTCACATAAGTCCTATTTAATAAAATTTCACTTACAATTTACAAAATTCAACCATGAAATTTTAACACATGTATATATGCATATTCTAGACAATAAATATCACATTCAAACATTTCGGTGACTCAGTTTAGCGGTCCCGAAACCACTTCCCGACTAGGGTCAATTTTGGGCTGTCACAGTCTCATCCATACCCCCTTGTTGCCGTGAATTGAAGAAAGAAAACAAAAAAAAAAGTGTTCATTCTTGAACATCCTTGGCCGATTAGAGGAAAGAAAGGAAGGGGAAAAGCTTGAGAAAATAGGCTATGGTGGTTTGCTAGACTAAGGTATGTTTGATATTATTCTTTGAGATTCATGTATATTTTAAGTTGTAAGTGAAAATCTACCTAGCCATGGTTCAAATTTTGTTAATTGATGGAGATGATATTCGGCCATGAATGTTACATTCTTGGTTGGTATTTTGATGTCTTTGGTGATGAGGTATGAAGATGGTTAATTTTGAGTGTTTAATAAAAAGGATGCATGAATTATTGTTAAATAATGGTCGAATGTAGCATGATTAAAGATGTGAATAAATTGAAGTTAAGGAGGTTGTCAATGAAAAATATGAGTTGGATGAGGCTTAAAGAATAAAAATCTAGGTGACTAGAGGTCAAGGACATTCGGTCATAGGCTTGTGTGCTAGCAAAATCGGCCAAGTGTTTATGTGGTGGAAATTAAGTGTTAAATGGAATGAAAATGATATTATATGGGGGTATGTATATTCGGCCATATGAGTAAATATATAGATGATGTTAAATTTGATTATGTATAATGGGCATTAAGATGTGGAACATAAGAAATGTAGTCATATGTGGAATTACATGATGTTATAGTTGACATTGTACACACATACATCCATTCGGCCATCAACATGAGTAATTAGTGAGGATGGTTGCCGAATATACAAACATACATAAGCATGTGTAATTGAATTATGAATGTTTAACAAGATGGTTAAACTAGTGAATTATTGATTAAGCTCAAGGAGCTAAAGGAGGAGAATCAAGCAAAGGCAAAGAAAAGATCACTGAGTAGCCGAGTTGGAACCGTCTTACCCAACACAAGGTAAGTCATTAAGCATGTAGTTGGTATTATTTCAAATGGTCATAATGTTTATGTATTGATGCTGAATGGAATGAATAAATATACATATATATATGCATGTACGTATGTGAGGATGAAATTGTTGAATGAAAAGAAAAGAAGTAAGATGTACTGAGTTGTTGATCTCGGCACTAAACGTGCGGGTATAACCATTTATGACCATGAGATTGGCGCTAAGTGCGCGGGATTAAATTGTACAGCACTAAGTGTGCGATTTGACTATGTTGCACTAAGTGTGCGAAATGAATATGATGCACTAAGTGTGCGAATTGACCATGCGGCACTAAGTGTGCGAGATTGACTATGTAGCACTAAGTGTGCGATTTGATTACGTAGCACTAAGTGTGCGAGTTGATTATATAGCACTGAGTGTGCGGACTCAATATACATTCGTGAATCATTATGGACACTATGTGTGCGACACTATTGAGTCGATCGCGGACAGCGGATCGGGTAAGTGTCTTGAGTACTTGGCTAATAGGTGCTATGCTTATACTTGGTGTTGAGCTCGGTAAGTTTGAACCTATGTGACAAATATACTTGAAGTCACGTACATAAAATTTATCGTAGGATGGGTGAAAGGCCGTTTAGTCGTTTGATTGTAACGAAAATAAATTGATTTATGAAAATGCTTCAATGTCCTATTGATAAGTATATGGAATGTGAATGCATGAATTGATATGAAACTGAATCGATAGGTTGGAGGAACTATGGTATGGTTCGGTATGGATGGAGTAAATTGTCTCGTTCCATTTTGTTTCCTCTTGTGATAATGTTATTGATGGATGGTAGTGCATTGCTTATGACTTACTGAGTTATAAACTCACTCGGTGTTTCCTTGTCACCCATTATAGGTTGCTTGGACTCATCTATTTTTGCGGGGTCAGGCCGTCATCGAAGTCATCACACCGGATAGCAAGTTTTGGTACTTTCTTCTTAGTTGGCTTAGAAGAACATTTTGGCATGTATAAGCTATTACGTTGTGTTTGAACTTTGGCATGTAAACTTTAAGCCATGCGAAAATGGCACGAATGTTCGATTGAGTTGGATCAAGGGTAGGCATGAAATGGACCTAGTTACTTTCGTAACAGATGCTGGCAGCAGCAGTGTCATGAGATTGAAAATTCACTAAAAATAGTAGGAGGGAAATTAATGGATGAATAAATTATGTAATCGAAGCTCGATGAGTCTGTTTTCATGGGGAAGTAACGAAAAGATCATATGGGCAGTATATTAAGAGATAATCAGATTTTTGTGGGGCAGGGCCAGAACGGTTTCTGGATTCCCTGCTCCGACTTTGGAAATTCATTATAAATTAACCAGAGATAATTAGGGGTCGTACCATATATGTACAGATTCCTCTCTGAGTCTAGTTTTCATAGAAATAAACGGCATCAGTATTGAAGCCCCGTGCAGGGAGATATCCAAGTCGTAATGGGCAAAGGTCAGTGTAGTCGACCCCTGCAACATGGGAGACTTTGACTAATAAACTGTACTAATTGGCCCGACCAAAAATTCTAGAAAAAAATACATAGATGGGCACATGAGTCTAGTTTCTGGGAAAAATTACGAAACTTATTTTCGAGTTACGAAACTCAAGATATGATTTTTAAAACGACTAGTACACAGATTGGGCAGTGTCTGGAAAATAAATTTTATAAGGGGTTAAAGTCAGTTAACACCTCGTGTTCGACTCCGGTGTCGGTTTCGGGTTCGGGGTGTTACATTTGATTGGTATCAGAGCCATGGTTTAGTCGGTTCTAGGACTATCATAGCACGTATGAGTCTAGCTATACATGCCGAATGTTAATGTTTAACTGTGTGATGACTTCTGACGGTTAAAATTTATGTTTTGATTAGTAAATGGATCCCGGTGTAGAGAGAACCTTGGCGGATGACATTGAAAGTGTAGCGGCTGCCCCTGCACAAGGGACGCCGCCTGTTGAACCTCAGTCATCTGCGAATAATCAAGGTGAGGGGGCTAAACAAGCCTTCTTTACCATGATGAATGAGTGGGTCGCGCAATATGCCCGAACCAACCCGGCTGTCCAACAATTCCCACATTTGAATAATCCACCCCAAGAGCCTGTAATGCCATCAGTCGCTGATCCTGTGAGGCTGAGTAAGCCACCTGTAGACTTGATTAGGAAGCGTGGGGCCGAGGAGTTCAAGGCCATAGTAATTGATGATGCCGAAAGGGCCGAGTTCTGGCTTGATAACACCATTCGGGTGTTCGATGAATTGTCATGCACACCCGACGAATGTCTAAAATGTGCTGTATCTTTGTTGCGAGACTCAGCCTACTATTGGTGGAGGACCTTGATTTCCATAGTCCCGAACGAGCGAGTAACTTGGGACTTCTTTCAAACGGAATTCCGAAAGAAATTTATTAGCCAACGGTTCATTGATCAGAAGCGTAAGGAGTTCTTGGAACTCAAGCAAGGTCGTATGACTGTATCTGAATACGAACATGAATTCGTAAGACTCAGTAGGTATGCCCGGGAGTGTGTAGCTGATGAGGTTGCTATGTGCAAAAGATTCGAGGAAGGATTGAATGAAGATTTAAAGCTACTAATGGGTATTTTGGAAATAAAAGAATTCGTAACACTAGTCGAACGAGCCTGCAAGGCTGAAGAACTTGGAAAGGAGAAGAGGAAGGCTGAATTTGAAGCTAGAGATTATCGTAAAAGATCGACGGGTAAAGCTCCGTTCTCAGCTGTAAAGAAGTTCAGGGAGGACATTAATAAGTCGAGGGCGACTGCGGGAATTTCCATCAGGGCAAGACCATCGATGGGCTCCCGAGCTACTTCGGTAGCTAGTGTGGGCAATAATCGTCACGAGAAACCTGAATGTCCCCAATGTGGAAGACGACACCTAGGTGAATGTTGGGGCAAGTCTACTAGCAGGGCCTGTTACGGATGCGGTTCGAAGGACCACTTCATTAGAGATTGCACGGAGCTGGATGAGAAGAATAAGATTCAAGGTGCAAGACCTAGTGGAGTGACATCTAGAGGTAGACCACCGAGAATTTTAGGAGGCAGGGGTGGTAGTCAGAGAGGGGCCTCTGATACGGCCGATCGAGCCGAGAACCGTACTCCTGCTAGAGCATATGCCATTCGCGCACGAGAGGAGGCATCCTCCCCCGACGTCATCACTGGTACCTTCACTCTCTTTGATACTAATGTGATTGCATTGATTGACCCTGGCTCTACTCATTCATATGTATGCGAAACCTTAGCATCCAGTAAGACTCTACCTGTTGAGTCTACTGAGCTAGTAATTCGAGTGTCAAACCCTTTGGGTCAATGCGTACTTGTTGATAAAGTGTGTAAGAGATGCCCTCTAATAATCCGAGAATCCTGTTTTCCGGCCGATTTGATGCTTTTGCCGTTCGACGAGTTTGATGTTATTCTCGGTTTGGATTGGTTAACCGCGCATGATGCGGTTGTGAATTGCAAAAGCAAGACTATCGATTTGAGGTGCGCAAATAACGAAATAATCTGAGTTGAGTCTGCGGACTTAAGGGGGTTACCAGCTGTAATATCAGCAATGTTGGCCCAGAAATAAGTAAGGAAAGGGTGCGAAGCATACCTCGCGTATGTACTTGATGACAAGGAATTAGAAAAGAAACCCGAATCGGTGCCGGTGGTTTGTGAATACCCGGATGTTTTTCCTGAAGAGTTACCGGGTTTGCCACCTGTTCGGGAGGTAGAGTTTGGTATTGAGCTTGTCCCTGGAACTACGCCAATTTCGATCGCTCCGTATCGTATGGCACTAACCGAGTTAAAAGAGTTGAAAGCTCAGTTGCAAGAATTGACGGATAGAGGTTTCGCTCGACCGAGTTTCTCACCTTGGGGTGCACCAGTATTGTTCGTGAAAAAGAAGGACGGAACCATGAGGTTGTGCATTGACTATCGTCAACTGAATAAAGTGACGATAAAGAATAAGTATCCGTTACCGCGTATTGATGATCTGTTCGATCAATTAAAGGGAGCATCGGTGTTTTCAAAGATAGATTTGAGGTCGGGTTATTATCAGTTGCGGATTCGAGATTCGGACGTACCCAAAACTGCTTTCAGAACGAGGTACAGTCACTACGAGTTCTTAGTGATGCCGTTTGGGCTCACTAATGCCCCTGCGGTGTTTATGGATTTGATGAATCGGATCTTCAGGCCGTATTTGGATCGGTTCGTAGTTGTGTTTATTGATGACATCTTGGTCTATTCGAGAGATGAGACCGAACATGCTGAGCATCTGAGGCTAGTGTTGCAAATTTTGTGGGATAAGCAGTTATATGCTAAGTTCAGTAAGTGTGAGTTCTGGTTAAGAGAGGTTAGCTTCTTGGGTCATGTGGTATCCGCATCGGGTATTCGAGTTGATCCGAGCAAAATTTTAGCCATACTTAACTGGAAGCCTCCGAGAAATGTTACCGAAGTCCGGAGCTTTCCAGGGCTCGCCGGTTATTACCGACGATTTGTCAAAGGTTTCTCGATGATAGCCACACCAATGACGAAGCTACTTCAAAAGGATGTTAAGTTCGAATGGACGGAGAAATGTCAGAAAAGCTTCGATCAACTGAAAACTCATTTGACTGAAGCTCCAATTTTGGTGCAACCCGAATCGGGTAAAGAGTTTGTCATTTATAGTGACGCATCCCTACTTGGGTTGGGTTGCGTATTGATGCAAGAAGGTCGAGTTGTGGCCTATGCGTCGAGACAATTGAAGCCACACGAGAGAAATTATCCGACCCATGATCTCGAACTAGCCGCCATTGTGTTTGCATTGAAAATATGGCGACATTATTTGTTTGGTGAGAAGTGCCATGTGTTTTCGGATCACAAAAGTCACAAATATTTGATGACTCAACGAGACTTGAATCTGCGACAAAGACGTTGGCTTGAATTGTTGAAAGATTACGAGCTTGTCATTGATTACCACCCGGGAAAGGCTAATGTGGTTGCGGACGCCTTAAGCCGGAAATCACTGTTTGCTTTGCGAGCGATGAACGTACACTTGTCTGTTCTACCTGACAATGTGTTAGTAGCTGAATTAAAAGCCAAACCATTATTGACTCATCAAATTCGTGAAGCTCAGAAAGTCGATGATGAATTGGTTGCAAAACGAGCTGAGTGTGTTCCGAACAAGGAATCGGAGTTTCAGATTGATGATGATGGTTGTTTGAGGTTTAGAAGTCGTTTGTGTGTTCCAAGGAATTCGGAACTCATTCCGATGATTCTGAACGAAGCCCATTGTAGCCGAATGTCAATTCACCCGGGGAGCACGAAAATGTACAACGACTTGAAACGTCGGTTTTGGTGGCGTGGTATGAAACGAGACATCTCCGACTTTGTTTCGAGATGTTTAATATGTCAACAAGTGAAAGCGGAACATCAAGTGCCTTCAGGGTTACTTCAGCCGATCATGATACCCGAGTGGAAATGGGACCGAGTCACAATGGACTTTGTGTCCGGACTGCCATTGTCCGCAAGTAAGAAGGATGCGATTTGGGTTGTTGTTGATAGGCTGACTAAGTCGGCTCACTTTATCCCCGTGCGTACGGATCTTTCATTGGATAAACTAGCCGAATTGTATGTCTCTCAGATTGTGAGATTACATGGAGTACCTATTTCTATCGTGTCGGATAGAGATCCGAGATTCACCTCACGATTTTGGAAGAAATTGCAAGAAGCTTTGGGTACCAAGCTGCATTTTAGCACCGCTTTTCACCCCCAAACCGATGGTCAATCCGAGCGGATAATTCAGATACTCGAGGATATGCTGAGATGCTGCATCCTTGAGTTTAGTGGTTCATGGAACGGTATGTACCTTTGATTGAATTCGCTTACAACAATAGTTTTCAATCAAGTATTAAGATGGCACCTTATGAGGCTTTGTATGGTCGTAAATGTCGTACGCCATTGTTTTGGACCGAGCTTGGTGAAAGTAAAATTTTCGGAGTTGATTTGATTAAAGATGCCGAACAAAAGTAAAGGTAATCCGCAAAAGTCTAAAGGCAGCCACGGATCGTCAGAAATCGTATGCGGATTGAAACGAAAAGACATTGAATATCAGGTGGGAGATAAAGTGTTTCTTAAAGTTTCGCCTTGGAAAAAGGTACTCAGATTTGGCCGAAAGGGCAAGTTGAGTCCGAGATTCATTGGGCCATACGAAATATCCGAACGAGTCGGTCCAGTTGCGTATAGATTGATTTTGCCCCCTGAGCTTGAAAAGATTCACGATGTCTTTCATGTTTCGATGCTTCGACGCTATCGATCTGATCCATCGCATATAATTAGCCCATCAGAGGTTGAAATTCAAGCCGATGTGAGTTATGAAGAAGAACCGATACGTATCCTAGCTCGTGAAGTGAAGGAGTTGCGAAACAAAAGGGTTCCGTTAGTGAAGGTGTTATGGCTCAAACATGGGATCGAGGAAGCTACTTGGGAAACTGAGAGCTCGTTGAAAGAACGATACCCAAACCTATTTACCGGTAAGATTTTCGGGGACGAAAATTTCTTAAGTGGGGGAGAGTTGTGACAACCCTAATTCGACCCTAGTCGGAATGTGGTTTCGGGACCACAAAACTGAGTCATAAAATTAGTTAAAATTTTAGTTGCATATCTTATATGTATGATAGTACTTGTACAAAAATTTGATGTTTTAATTTTATATTGGGAATGTGAATTTTGCTTGAAAGGATCTAGTTGAAAGACTTGGAAAATTATGATAGGTAAATAAGTAAGGACCAAATAGTATTAAAGTGGGAAAGTGTTGTCCTTGCATGTCAAATTAGCCAAACTAAAGCATAGTGGCCGGCCATGCTATGAGTGGAAACATGTCTCCAACATGTTATGCTAGTGATGTATGTTAAGAAAAATAAAATAATGAGCATGGTGATGAAAAAAAAAATAACATGGTCTCATCCATACCCCCTTGTTGCCGTGAATTGAAGAAAGAAAACAAAAAAAAAGTGTTCATTCTTGAACATCCTTGGCCGAATAGAGGAAAGAAAGGAAGGGGAAAAGCTTGAGAAAATCGGCTATGGTGGTTTGCTAGACTAAGGTATGTTTGATATTATTCTTTGAGATTCATGTATATTTTAAGTTGTAAGTGAAAATCTACCTAGCCATGGTTCAAATTTTGTTAATTGATGGAGATGATATTCGGCCATGAATGTTACATTCTTGGTTGGTATTTTGACGTCTTTGGTGATGAGGTATCAAGATGGTTGATTTTGAGTGTTTAATAAAAAGGATGCATGAATTATTGTTAAATAATGGTCGAATGTAGCATGATTAAAGATGTGAATAAATTGAAGTTAAGGAGGTTGTCAATGAAAAATATGAGTTGGATGAGGCTTAAAGAATAAAAATCTAGGTGACTAGAGGTCAAGGACATTCGGTCATAGGCTTGTGTGCTAGCAAAATCGGCCAAGTGTTTATGTGGTGGAAATTAAGTGTTAAATGGAATGAAAATGAAATTATATGGGGGTATGTATATTCGGCCATTTGAGTAAATATATAGATGATGTTAAATTTGATTATGTATAATGGGCATTAAGATGTGGAACATAAGAAATGTAGTCATATGTGGAATTACATGATGTTATAGTTGACATTGTACACACATACATCCATTCGGCCATCAACATGAGTAATTAGTGAGGATGGTTGCCGAATATACAAACATACATAAGCATGTGTAATTGAATTATGAATGTTTAACAAGATGGTTAAACTAGTGAATTATTGATTAAGCTCAAGGAGCTAAAGGAGGAGAATCAAGCAAAGGCAAAGAAAAGATCACTGAGTAGCCGAGTTGGAACCGTCTTACCCAACACAAGGTAAGTCATTAAGCATGTAGTTGGTATTATTTCAAATGGTCATAATGTTTATGTATTGATGCTGAATGGAATGAATAAATATACATATATATATATGCATGTACGTATGTGAGGATGAAATTGTTGAATGAAAAGAAAAGAGGTAAGATGTACTGAGTTGTTGATCTCGGCACTAAACGTGCGGGTATAACCATTTATGACCATGAGATTGGCGCTAAGTGCGCGGGATTAAATTGTACAGCACTAAGTGTGCGATTTGACTATGTTGCACTAAGTGTGCGAAATGAATATGATGCACTAAGTGTGCGAATTGACCATGCGGCACTAAGTGTGCGAGATTGACTATGTAGCACTAAGTGTGCGATTTGATTACGTAGCACTAAGTGTGCGAGTTGATTATATAGCACTGAGTGTGCGGACTCAATATACATTCGTGAATCATTATGGACACTATGTGTGCGACACTATTGAGTCGATCGCGGACAGCGGATCGGGTAAGTGTCTTGAGTACTTGGCTAATAGGTGCTATGCTTATACTTGGTGTTGAGCTCGGTAAGTTTGAACCTATGTGACAAATATACTTGAAGTCACGTACATAAAATTTATCGTAGGATGGGTGAAAGGCCGTTTAGTCTTTGATTGTAACGAAAATAAATTGATTTATGAAAATGCTTCAATGTCCTATTGATGAGTATATGGAATGTGAATGCATGAATTGATATGAAACTGAATCGATAGGTTGGAGGAACTATGGTATGGTTCGGTATGGATGGAGTAAATTGTCTCGTTCCATTTTGTTTCCTCTTGTGATAATGTTATTGATGGATGGTAGTGCATTGCTTATGACTTACTGAGTTATAAACTCACTCGGTGTTTCCTTGTCACCCATTATAGGTTGCTTGGACTCATCTATTTTTGCGGGGTCAGGCCGTCATCGAAGTCATCACACCGGATAGCAAGTTTTG